>NC_058403.1:137871063-137981322 GCF_002201575.2 Neomonachus schauinslandi
GGGGGGGGGGGGGGGGGGGGGGGGGGGGGGGGGGGGGGGGGGGGGACCCGCGCTTCCAAGCTAAGCCGCCGCGAATAAAAAAAAGGCGGAAAGGGAGCGAAGTTGGCGGCTCAACGGGAGTCGGGAGCGGTGTCCTGGCTCCTCCCCTGCCCGTTTTAAAAGCACTTCTTGCATTGTTTTTCAGGTGAGAAATGGGAAAGAAAGAGGCGGCTTGCGCGCTCGCCCGCTGCCTGCCTCTCTGGCTGTCTGCTTTTGCAGGGCTGCTGGGAGTTTTTAAGCTCTGTGAGAATCCTGGGAGTTGGTGATGTCAGACTCGTTGGGTCATTTGAAGGTTAGCAGCCCGGGAAGGGTTCACCGAAAGTTCACTCGCATATATTAGGCAATTCAATCTTTCATTCTGTGTGACAGAAGTAGTAGGAAGTGAGCTGTTCAGAGGCAGGAGGGTCTATTCTTTGCCAAAGGGGGGACCAGAATTCCCCCATGCGAGCTGTTTGAGGACTGGGATGCCGAGGACGCGAGCGAGCCGGGCAGGGTTTGTCTGGGCACCGTCGGGGTAGGATCCGGACCGCATTCGGAAGGCTTTTTGCAGGCATTTGCTTGGAAGGAGAACTTGGGATCTTTCTGGGAACCCCCGCCCCGGCTGGATTGGCCGAGCAAGCCTGGAAAATGGTAAATGATCATTTGGATCAATTACAGGCTTTTAGCTGGCTTGTCTGTCATAATTCATGATTCGGGGCTGGGAAAAAGACCAACAGCCTACGTGCCAAAAAAGGGGCAGAGTTTGATGGAGTTGGGTGGACTTTTCTATGCCATTTGCCTCCACACCTAGAGGATAAGCACTTTTGCAGACATTCGGTGCAGGGGAGATCATGTTTGACTGTATGGATGTTCTGTCAGTGAGTCCTGGGCAAATCCTGGATTTCTACACTGCGAGTCCGTCTTCCTGCATGCTCCAGGAGAAAGCTCTCAAAGCATGCTTCAGTGGATTGACCCAAACCGAATGGCAGCATCGGCACACTGCTCAATGTAGGTTTATTTTTTCCCTTCTTCTACCAAGAAAAAAAAAAATGAATTGTCTCTCTTGCATGCAATAAAGACATTGGAAACAAACTGCACTGGTAGCAAGACAAAGGATTTAATGATTTAATGCTGAAAGGGTGTGATATGCTGGCGTGCATATTGATTCCCTCTGCTGAAAATTTCCTCTTAGATGTTTTCTTCCCAAACAACCCCTCCCGACCCCCACTCCTCTCCTTACCAACCTTACAGTCTCTTGAAAACAGTTTTAAAAATATGCATGGGGGGGGGGAAAGTAGAGTGTGACCACAGGACTTTGAAACATTCTTCAAGTAAGGCAGCTTGACACATTGTGCAGTTTTTACTAAGATGTATGCAGTGGGGAATTTAACTTTGCTGTTCTTGGGATTAGCTGCTAGTTGTATATATTCCCCCCCTTGTGTGTTTCCACAGTCCAAAGTAATTAAAATAGGACATCGTCCTTGCAAGGAATTTAGCCTAATTAGGGTGGCTGTTTCTCCTGAAGTTCATAAACCACCAGTTAAAACTGCTGCTTCCAATGTTTTCCTTGCTAAGGAAAGGCAATATTTCTTAGCATTGACCCTGCTGCCACCTTTCCGAGTCACTTTGTTGCTCTAAGAAGTTGCTGTTTTGCTAGAAAACTACTGGCAATGAACACCCCTTGGGCTGAGCCATCCATTATTTCCATATCTTGCAATTCATCCCAGAACCTGGACATAAAGGAAAAGAAATATAAGTGGAGTAGCCCAGTTTTTTAAAAAAAAATATTGACTATTTGGTTATCTGATGCTGACACAATGCCGAGGCACGCATCTGGTCAACAGTAGTGTGGCTGCAGGCTTGAGAAACGACCAGAAGTCCCAGAAAATCCCACCTTCGGGTGGCTGTGGTGGGAGCCTGCAGGATGCATCGCCGCCCTGACAGTGATTTAGATAAATGGCTCAGCTATCTATCAAAATGTTTTTAGTACTTTATTTGACAATTCATTGGAGCATTAGCCTGAAAATGACATTTTAAATCTTTGTTTTCAAAGAGGTCAAAGTTTAACTGGAAGAAATTGAGTTTTCCTAATAACATGGTGGCTTATGGAAAGAGGGAGACGAAAAGGGAGAGAGGGGACAGTTACTAGATTTAAACTGCTCTCTCTGAAACTTTGTCTTAGCAATAAAGACTTGCTTCTTGGGCCAGGAAATCAACAGGTTTGTAGCTGAAAAATCAATAACCATTTGATGCCAGCAGTCTGGCTGTCTTACTTAGTATTTCGTAGAGCCATAACCAGGGCAAAAAGAATATAGTTGTCAGAAGCCGTCTTCATCTTCAGCTGCTCCCCAAATGCCTTTTCTTTCCTAATGCCTGTTTTCTTTCTGGAGAATTCAAAGAAGCTGAGTGTTACAAGATAATTTTACAACCCACCAACAGATCTTTTAGACCTGTCTGGTCTGTAGCAGTTAAAAGAGTGTGAACAGTTTCACTTGGAATCTCAGGGAACTGGGGCTCTGCAGAACTTTTTCTTGTAAGAGAAAGTTCTATGAAACATATTTTTAACGAACGAAAAAACAAATGTTCAGGACCCTTGGCGGAAAGCTATTAGACCTAATAGAGCCTTTACAAGTAGACATTCTCCCTTTTGTAATTAACCCTCCAAACATGCCTATTAAGTTGTAGGAGTAGGGGGAAAAGCTTTGTTTGTTCTTGAACAAGTTAAACAAGGGATTTGCCTTATCTAGGGAGAGCGAGTGGTGAATGTGTCATTCGCCTAGGGCCAGCCGATAAGCAAGAAGTGTTGATAACAGCAAAGTTCAGCTAATCAAAGAAACTTGCATTAGAAAAAGTAAATAAAGGCATTTGACAAAGGGATTTCAGAAATTCCAGTGTCTTATTTTTGTAAGCAGGGCAATTAGTGCTTATTGTGGTCAATTTCTCAAGTGTTCTAAATCCCACACCCCCAGCTATAGGCTAAATGAATAAATTGTAAAAATTGCGTATGCTCCTGCAGAGTTGCTTTATCCTCCATAAACCCCTTTATGACGGTCAGTTTAGTTGTTCAAGAGATTAAGTTTTTAAGCATAAATAAAAATTCTAACAAATGTCTGCCACATGGAGTTTGGTTCAGGGTGGCATGGGTAGTTAGGACTTTTGAAATAAAAGCATATTAGGGCTTCATTTGGATAAATAAGAACATAAAAACCACAACCTTTTCCATTTTACTTAATGACTGTTTTGATGAGAAGCAGATCTGTTTGCGCTCTTAACACAGAGGAAACAGTGGGCAAGGGGAAAAAAATAGTCCTAAATTCCGACCAAAAGTATTTTCTGCTTTGAGATTCTATTTTTTACGGGGTGTGTGTGTGTGTGTGTGTGTGTGTAGTAATTACACCAGAAGCCGTCTTTGAAAGGTGTTAGAATATTCTTTTTATTTTCTTTTGAATGTAAAATACACCAGAAGCCGTTTTTGAAAGGTGTTAGAATATTCTTTTTATTTTCTTTTGAACGTAAAATACACCAGAAGCCATCTTTGAAAGGTGTTAGAATATTCTTTTTATTTTCTTTTTTAATTTTAACAGAAAAATGACATGCCAACCAGCTACGGGTTGGAGTAGGGCCTGTGAATTGCCTGTTAATAAAAATTCGAAGTTAGGATTAGCGGGCTATAAGGGAATGTGGTATAAATAATACTATTTAAGACTGCCCCTGGAAGGTATCATAGTCACAAAGTTTCTATTCATATGCCTCCCGGATTATCTTGGTTGTAGGGCCGCTCCAGATGTTTTCAGCATTAATTGCTCAGTGGGCATAGGATAAATCCTAATATTTGTGGTCTAAATATAGTTGCTTTGGGTGAGATCATGAGTGTGACAACTTCTTGGCCCTCTTCCCTGTCATCTCCTTGCTCAGCCCATCAAAAGAAAAAAGGAAAAAAATTTTTTTCTTTTTGAAATAGTATTTTGCCCATTAATGAGGAGAAATAACCTGTTTTGAAAACAAACAGTGAGTGTGATTAAGGAAGGAAGAAAAGTCCCCTTCCCAAAGCCCTGGGACCTGATTTTAAGTATTACACAGTATCCAAATCCTCTCCTAGTGAGATATAAATTGGGGTCAAAGTGGCAAAATCAAAGATACTCTCTGAAAGAGAGACTAAATAAAGACTGACAGCCACCGTATGAATTGAATGGGGTTTTGAATAAATATTTCGATGAAAAGGCCCAATTGTTTTTCTGAAGTAGGACATAATTTTCTGCTTCTCGGCCACATGACAGTGGTAACTAATACCATCAGAAAGAAGAAAGAAAAGGGACTTTTACTTACATCCCCAAGTGCAGGTTAGGGTCCTTTGAAAACAAGCAGAAGATTCACAAAGTTTTCCTTCCCTGTAGAAAAAAAAAATACTAGAATTTTGTCAGTATGCTGATAACATGGTACTTTGGGTAGGGAAGTGTTGATGTGCAACCTAGAAGAAAACAACAACAACAACACATGAGTTTAAATTTTATCACCATACAGTGTAGATTCCAAAAAATACAACAGGAGAGGTAGACCTCTGTCCGCTTAAACTTAGGCTATGGAATTGATCTGGAAGCTCCAGTTAGAAGTTGATTCGCCAGCCCAAATGCAAAGCCTTTGCTTTGAAATAGGCCTTTTAAAAATTTATTTATTTATTTATTTATTTATTTATTTATTTATTTATACCTTATTAGATAAATGACCAGAATGGCCATTTCTGATAGGTTAACTGACCTGAATCAGAAGTTTTCTTCTCATTTCTGGAAGCCTGGCTCCAACCATATATAACCAGTCAGTTTTGTCATGAACTTTTCTTTAAAACATAAAAGAAAGTTTTTCTGGCTATCAGTTGCTTGTAATTTACCTTCAACATGTTAAGCCCCTGAGATGTAATGAAAATCTTGAAATGAAAATGAATGAAAAGGGAAGAAAATCTTACCATTTTCCCCTTTGTACATTCTACAAGCATCAATAAACTATGAGAAATGATAGAGATTGTAAATTCTGCTGTCAAGGAATTTCTTATCTTTAAAATCAGATTTTTTTCTTTTCCTTTTTCTTTTTACAAAAGGCTAGGAATTTTTAAATGAGAAAGTTACTCCCTAGGAGGAAAATGGAGATGTGAAACCAAGAGGCAAAATACACAAGTCTCTTCAAGTCACACAGGACTTATTAAACAATAAATGCTGTATTCATTTTAGGACATCTTAAAAAGAATCTTCTGTAGAGTTTGAGTTACATGTAAGTGCCAATAAATCTATCTTTAAATGACATTTTTATACTTTAAATGTTCTACTGTAGATTCCGTTAACTATCAATTAAATACATTCTTTTGGAAATGGGAGCTTTTGATGAAGGTTAATCAGAAAAATCTTGGCTAAAAACCTTTTCAAAAGATATTAATGTAGAATCTTGCCTTTCAAATTATTGGGTAGTTAGGGCAATTGTACATCTCTGATTTTCTAGAATAACCCACTTTCAGATATACTGCCACAATTCCCACATAAATCATGGAAATATGCCAGATATTTCAATATTACGACATTTCTGAGGCTGCCCCTTGAACCCAGGAGTGGCACAGAAAGTCTTTGTTGGGATTCTATGGTCAATATAGTTAGAGCGCTCGCAGCTTAATTTTTTCGTTATGACTGAAGATCGCCTTGTGCTTCTGGGTCATTCTTCTGAACATGAATTCCTTTTGTGGCAAACTGTAGATCTGTAAATAGAAAGCATCCCTTGCAAAATGGATTTAAGTATTATGACTGTGGTTTTGATTCCAACACATGTGTGTATTGGGAGTGGGGGAGGGGTAGACTTATTAAACTGAATCACTCTGAACAAATCTGTATCCGTTCTTGGCCAGCTTCTTCTTAAAAAGTTGAAATGGGTGGTGATGGAGAATGGAGAGTGGAGTTAACTCAGGTTCCAGATTTATCAATATCCTGACTGTAAGTGGCTTGGCCTAAGTACCTCTTGTTAAATAGGAGATGAGATAACCTTCCCCCATCTGTAAGATCTAATAACACAACCTCATCAGTCAATATGTTGCCCTGATTTCTCCTCTTTTCCTTTCTGGCTTCCTTACTTCATCTTTAAGAAGTAGGATTCCTGCCTCATCCCACACCCCTAAACTCCTTTCAATGAATAACAAACAAAGTTGCAAAAGTTCTCTCCCCCTAGGAAGTAGTAAGGGTGAGTCTGCAGGTATTATATTATTTATCTTGAGCTTTCAGAGCTTCTTAGATGAGAATTCAAACAGTCAGTGGGAACTGCTGACTTGCTTTTTCTCTGGACTTGCAGGGTGGGGAGTGGCAAGGGGGGCCATTCAGTAAGATAAGACTCTTGGTCCCCTGCATGATAAGGCGAGGATAACAGGAACTGACGTCAGCCAGGCTACCCAGCCTGGCCAAGCATTTCCTCTTGTCAGGGCACATGGATTCCAGGAGTCTCCAGGCCTCCCCCACTGCTGATGAACTGAACCAGCTGGGGGTGGGGGGCACGAAGAAAGCGAATTTCAACAGGAGTGATAGTGGGTGACCGTGTCCCTTGTTCCCAAAAGATTTCTCTAAACAGAACAAAGAGCCCTGGGTGGAAGGGAGTGATTGTCCTAAAAGCTGATTCCGAGAATATAATTGCAATTTTATGTTGTCCTGGAATAGCTATTTGTTTCCCAGCTGTCCACAGTTTTCCTCTGATGTGTCTTGAGCCGGTCTATCCAGCAGTCACCAAATCCTATCACCCATGAGCCCCGCCAGCTCTCCGTATAACAAAATGGGAGGGAATTCACATTGTCAGAGTTAATCCCTGGTACTCCTATTTACTTTTCTAAGTACCAAGTTCCCACCCCCATCCGCATCATATGACAGCGCTGCTAAAACCATTTCGTTTGCCACCAGCCCTGACAGCACCCAGCTTTCCTCTTTACCGTCTTCTTTTTTGTCTTAAACACAGATTATTTTTGCCTTCGCAAGTTTCTGCGATTTGAGGCCTGGGGGAGAAACTCGAATGAAAGAGTCTATGTTATTTTTTTCCAGTTCATAGGTTCCCGAGTCTACTCTTTTCTTAAAGATTGCTCTGTCGTTGTTGTTGTTTGCAAATTTAAGTACTGAATAAGGGGTGACTCTCCTAGTTTGACTCAAACAGAGTGAAATGTTGGTTTTTGTTATTATTGATCAATTACTGCTCGCCACAGATTGCATTTTACCACGTCAGGAAAAACCAACTAGCTGATTCCAAAATACTCTGGTAGCAGTAACGCAGACAAGACCGGATAAGATGAGCACATCCGTTTAACTGGGAGAAGAAGATTTGGATCACATTTATCTCAATTTTTCTCTAATTTCCAGAGCAAATGAAGACCTCATCTACTAAATGCCTCCTCTAAAAAATATTAAAGCTTTCGGGGCTACAGTACCTATGTCTTGTTATCAAAGTCCATAATTATAAAAAGGCTGATGATCTGAAGGCTGTTTCAGCTTCAAAAGATTTTTTTTAGGGTCTGGTCTATTGGAAAGCTTGGGGGTATAATTAACTAAAATGGAAATGGAGGCAAGCGAAATTTAGTTCCTGATGTTTTAATTTAGCTCAGTACTGCCATGTGTTATTGAGGAGAATTCTTAAAGGCAAACATAATTATTTCATTATGGTCCTCAGAATGCTTTCATTGGCTTTAATGACAAGAAGCTGTATAAAAAGGCATACATTTTAATTAGCCCTTATATTTACATCAGATAAATAACAAATAATTGATGAAAAACAAGTCTTTGGAATGGATGATTTCACATAGTGCGCTGGTTACAGTTTAATGATGAAACATCTCTCTGTTGCTTTGCATTTTAATTATCCAGACATTACAGTAGTGGTGCCATGGAGGTAAAATACCGTTGTTGCCATTTTATTACCCCCCAAAAAAAATCACAATTAATGCCTATGAATCAAAAGCCGAGAAAGGTAGCTAGAAGCGCATCTCGGAGGAAGTAAATTGCCAGTCCCATTAATTTTACTACGTTTGTTAGCGCTCGTTTTGATCACTTTTTGTCTTTTATGCTTTATCTTTTTGGATTAAGACTGTCAGGGGTTTCACATGCGTTTTTATGGCCACATCTTCTCCTAAATATCTTTCTTTCTCTCTCGTTGCCTGTTTGGAATACTTGCCTGAAAGTCCCTGGCCAAATGTGTGCTGGAAATTCAGAAAGCCTTTGTCCATGTTGCAGGCTGCCTTACCTTTGATTTTATATGAAAACCCATTTCACATGATTCATCCGTTTTGGTGTACAGAACACTAATTGTTATTATTGATTTTAAATTCCGTGACCATTACAAGTAACCCAGATGACTGGCAGATAAAGGGTAATAATCCATGGAGTTCTGGAACTGTTTCATGTTTGTCTGGAGTACTTTATGTGATCAATATTAACTGCCCCATTGAAACTAACTGCTGTATCAAATAACAGTCAATCAAATGAATGTGCTTAGAGATTATTTATTGAAAGCTTTAATTGTTCACTGGGGCCCTGCTTATCAGAGGGAACAATAGGAATTAGAGATAGGATGAACAGGTTTGGATTTGCAGAGAAAGTTGGAGGATGCAGATGAACAGGGCCTCTTTCTGCTACTCGGGCCAGCGTTTCCAGAAACCCGTATTGGGCTTCTAGAGGACAGAAGCTGCATGTACTCTTCTTACAAAGGTTATCCTATCACCTGTCTCTCTAGAGCTCTCTGGAGAAGGAGGTATAATGATTTTCTCACCAAGAGGCTGTGAAAAGCTGTCACTCTCTGGGAGTTTTAACGCTTCTCCTCCGCGTGCCCACTCGCATTGACTACCCTCCCGTACATCTCTCCACCTGTATTCCCACTGCCTGCTGGTCTGAGGTAATGGGAGTAGCCTCACTTGACACAGAAAGTGGGAACAATAAGGTCCAACGTTGCAGGATTTGCAGAAAGATCAGAGATCCTGTAAATGAGGATTCTTTTCTCACCCAGAAAACGTGCAGAAGCCACCGAGGAGACAGACCTCTTTCTGCTCTGATTCTAGCATGACACCTGTGGTTCATGTGTCTTTGCTAATAGAGAGCATACTGTTTCAGTTGGTAGCTCTTGTCCTCAATGAGATGGTTCCCCTGTCTGTGGCTCATAACCGAGGTCCCAGTCCTTCCCGTTTAGCATTGGCCCTGCGTCAGTGTCATCCAATTACCAAACCCCCAGATTTAGTACAAATGGTTGATTTTTACAGGTGAGCATTTTGTCACAATACAACTACACCCAGAGATGTGTCAGGGGTACAGTCCATTGTATCGCTCGCTGATGGATTAGATCTTGCATTGTTGCTCCACAAACACCTCTTGGGTGTCTGCCATGTTCCGGGCACTCTGGTATGTTCTGTTCTGCGGGCAACACCAAGTGATTCCTACCCTGTCCCTGCTCTCTCTGGGCTCATAAGGTATGGGAGAAATTGTGTACTTGTGAGTCACTGTGACACACCCCCTTATAACACAAACACAAATCTCTCCCCGGGACTTTGCATGCGACTTTGATTCTGGAAAGGACTAAAACCCACTGGAACCACAGCTGGTGCATCAGAGGAGGGATCAGGTGGGTGAAACATTTTTGTCACAGGAGCAGGCAGAGGTTTCTCCGTATGTAGGCCTCATAGGTAATTTCTAAAGGTGGTGTACCGTGGGGGCATTTTTCTTTTTTAAGACTCTATTTATTTTGGGGCGCCTGGGTGGCTCAGTTGGTTGGGCGACTGCCTTCCGCTCAGGTCGTGATCCTGGAGTCCCCGGATCAAGTCCCACATCGGGCTGCCTGCTCAGCGGGGAGTCTGCTTCTCCCTCTGATCGTCCCCCTCTCATGCTCTCTGTCTCCCATTCTCTCTCTCAGATAAATAAAATCTTTTAAAAAAAAAAAAAGACTATTTATTTGACAGAGACACAGCGAGAGAGTGGGAGAGGGAGAAGCAGGCCTCCCGCCAAGCAGGGAGCCCGATGCGGGGCTCGATCCCTGGACTCTGGGACCATGCCCTGAGCCGAAGGCTGACACTTAACGACTGAGCCACCCAGGCGCCCCTACGCGGTGGCATTTTAAACTTCTCTTGAGCAATGGAGTCAGTGCATCCCTTCTAATCTTGCTTCCTGAAGAATCCGCGTGGATATTTCTGGAGTGTTTGTTAATTAATGTTCTTTTGGGGTGCGTCTCATTAGATTAGCTTTAAAAAAAAATCTCTTCTTTATGATTGTTTCTATGACTTCTTGCTATGTGACAAGCTGCCCCCAAACTTAGTGGCCTAACTATTTATGATCTCGTTAGTCTGCGGATGGACTGGGCTCAGCTGGTCAGGTCTTCTGCTCCACGGGATGTCAGCTGAGGCTGCACGGGCTGCAGGTCCCGGAAGGCTCCCCGCCATGGCTCGAAGTGCACGCCGGTCGTTGGCGGAGAGCTCCGCTGGGGCCGTCAACTGGACGAGCTGCGCGTGGCCGCTGCTTCCCACAGCATGGCAGCAGGGCTCCGAGCGGGAAGGAGCGAGCGGAAGCGTGTCGGTGTACTCCGTGGGTGAAGCAGTCCCGGGGGACAGCCCAGATCCAAAACAAACCGCCTCCCGATGCGGACTGACAAAGCGGGTGCAGCCATCCCTAGCCCACCGTAACAATCATCACATGCGCGCCTTCTCGAAGAAAAGAAATGATTGTCTTCTGACTACAGAGACTAAACTGAAGGACTGGGGTGGGCTGTGAGTTTGCTGGTTTTTGGCTGGTGACCTATTTTTACAATAATTCTACTCTAATGACTGGGTACGTTATCATCAGTTAATCCTGGGTGGAAGGTGCGAGTCTCCCCATTTTACAGGGGGGTGGGCAGTTGTGTCTCAGACTAGGTGCGGAGCGTGGCTGAAGTCACAGGGCCAGTGAGTCGCAGAGCTGGGACTAAATCCCTGGGAAGGTCTTTTCTCCATCCTCCGGGCGGAGTCCCTCACTGCCAGTTTAAGTCTGTCCTCTCCATCAGCTGCGGGAAGAATTCCTGGGAAATGTCTTATGCCCTAATCATGCCGAGAAAGGACCAGGGCGTGTGTTGGTTTGGGGGAAACGTGCAAAAGAGAGAAGTAAGGAACTGTAACTCACATGAGTCCCTCTGACATTATTTCCCGAATAGAAGCCACAGCCTTTTAAATTGTGGAAGAAACCATGAGGCCGTTTTATCCTCTTCTGTCCTTGTTTCCCATCCTGTTCGTGGCTGAAGTCTGCATGGGACTCATCCCTCCACAGCTCGCAGAAGTCGGGGTCAGGATGCGTATTGTATTTACGGAAGAATCACAGGAAGGTGAGAGACGAGGAATAAGGGTTCTCGTGTTATTCCGTGTGGAGATGGCTACTAATGATTCCTATGATGCTACCTCCTAGTGAAGCATCCCTATTGCCCCTTCCGAAACTTTAAAGAAAGGGGTGGGGGAGAAAGCGTCCTAAGAGACGATGAAGTTACATTGCCGTGTTGGGATTTGCCACCAGTTTTAAGTATCTCTTTTCTTTAGAGGGTCCCAAACCTAACAAAACTATTACTGCTTAATGAAATTTGCGTAAATAATTATGATTATTGGTCTCTCCCATAATGCTCTTATTTCAGTGATTTCAAATAGATTTGAAATGCAGGGTCGTTTTGGATTTTTATATGCCATGTTCTACCTGCAGTTTTGTTTGCTTGTTTGAAATTGTTGCTGAATTATCTATGTTGGGAAAGAGAGACAGATGGATGCAATGAGGTGACTTACTAGAGGTCATATAGTAGGTACTGAATGGAAGTTGATCTAAATCTGTAAGATGCTGCCATGTGTTATGGGGGTACAGCGTGGTCCTGTGCCCCTGGGCCACTGTGTGATACAGTGCAGGTGGGCATTCTTCATGCACTGCCTCTGCTGTGGGAGCTAGAGCTCCAGGTTACCTCAGTTGTTCCCATCTGTAAAATGGGTCCATGACACTTACCTTGCAAGCTTGCCATAGACTTAAATAAGAGTGTATTTGAAGACCCTGATATGTATAGTACTGAGTAAATGGACTTCTTCCCCCATATTTTATTCTGAAAATATTTTTGAAATATTTTCAGAAAAGCTGAAAAATTTTACAGTTAATACCTGGATACTCACCATCATATGTACCATTAAAGTTACCAGGTTTGTTTTCTGTGTTTCTACCCATTCCTCCTATTGGTGTATGTGTTTCTGTTTTGTATTATTGACTGGGTTCCCTTTCTAACCTGGGAAGTTTTTGAGGTCCAGTACTGTGCCCTTCTGTTTTCCAGCCCTAGGATAGTACTTACTACCTGGTCAGTACTGAATTAACTATGGTTAAGTCTGGATATGTTCAAGCACAGCACCACTTGGTAGACTATTTATCAGCGCTGTCCAATAGAACTTCCTATAGTGATGGAAATGATCTATAATGCTGCGTTGTCCATTATGTAGCCGCTCGCCCTGCATGGCACTGGAAATGTGGCTAATATGTTTGAGGAACTGAATTTTTTTTTTTAAAAGATTTTATTTATTTATTTGAGACAGAATGAGAGAGAGAGAGAGCTCATGAGAGGGGGGAGGGTCAGAGGGAGAAGCAGGCTCCCCGCCGAGCAGGGAGCCCGATGCGGGACTCGATCCAGGGACTCCAGGATCATGACCTGAGCCGAAGGCAGTCGCTCAACCATCTGAGCCACCCAGGCGCCCGAGGAACTGAATTTTTTATTTCATTTTAATCTATTAAGGTTTCAGTAGCTGCATGTGGCTGGTGGCTACTGTATTGAACAACGCAGCTCTCCATACTCCAGCTATTAATATTTTTTCAATATTTGTTCCTTCTCTTGATTTCCCTTTCCCTTTAGCCATTCTTCTTTCCTATGGCTATTAAGGAGCTCTAATTATCTCTTTATGTAGATGGTGAATAGACTGGCGGGAGGATGTAAACAGAGTAAGTAGGGTGGTGATTTCAGTCATTGTTTAACTTGTTTTCCTTCTGGGTGGAACTGATTTTCTTGGGGCCTGGCAAACGTGTAGCAGCACTTACCTGACTAACACTTTACAGAGCTAAACCAAGATTTTCCCAGAATCCCAGTGGCCTGGAATTCAGTTCTCTTTCTTGTAGCAGTCATATCAGAGTGGCATCAGATTTCTTTCCTGTGCTCCGTGCCCTCTTGGCTTTCCAATGGAGACACAGTATCGTCCAACATTTTCAAGCTACATTCAACTCCATTGAAATATCTTCAATTTCAGGGAGGCAGAGAGGAACAGGCCACGCTCTAGGGAGGGCTCACTGTGTGTTCTAGAAAATGCCATGCTGTCTCTCCCACAGGCTCCTTCTCCTGCTTGTGTATGTGTGCTCTGCTTTGTAGCCCAGTGCCTGGCACAGAGTAGGTGCTCAGGAAAGACGCTGAGAATAGTTCAGTAATAACGAACTTAAAATTCAGAATGTCTCAAGTGGTCTCTGATTTATTTGTATGTTTTTGGGTCACTCCGAACACCTGAAAGAAACTTGGAGGGAGCTGTCAAAACTTGGGAAGTTCGAGTTGGCTGTATGGCAAGCCCTTATCAATGGGTTAGCCCGAACACTGGCCTGAATGGGTATGGGATGTTTTCTTGGACTTCTGGCACTTGTTTTGATATCCTAGGAATGGATTTTCTGATGATCCTCCTGTTGCCCAGGCCGTGGTCACTCCACCTCGCTTTTTTATTATCCATCCCAAGAGATGATGTAAAGAAGGTAAATAGAAATAAGACCAAATCAACAATCAAGAGAAACTTTTGAACAAGGTTTGTCCCCCTGACCTGGGCCCCGAATGATTTCAAGTTGTGATTGATTTTCATTAGAATGCAAAACCACCATCATCATTAATATTTATTAAGTGCATATTATCTGCCAAGTGCACAAAATGAATTCTGTCATCTGGGGAAGGCCCTGTTATTGCTCTGTTATACAGATGAGAGTTCCCAGGCACGGGCACATTCTGGTACCCAATTCAGGTCTCCCAAGTAGGAGCAAGCAGTTGGAAGTTCCCATCCCAGCTTTGCATAATGTGGGTTGCCATCCTTCTGCCAACCATGCAAAGTAAACTCCTATTTGCTTTGTCGGGAGGGGCAAATAAGAAAGTTGGAAGCCTCAGAACCCACAGAATAATAAAAGGGTTTCCAAGTGAAAGCTGGAAACAATACATTTTTAACAAAATGGGCAGTTACTCTAATTGCTGTGCCCCTACTGTTCAATTCCTTTTTATGTCCTAATTCATTAAATTATGTGCACACACAGGCTTATTATTTACAGATGTATGCACTTTTAACTGGCTCATATGAAACAGATGTTTCACGAAAGGTAACGGAAAGCAAGTGATCTAAACCCTCCTTTAGTGGGTATCAAGTGAGTATTATAGCCCATTACCTGCAGGTCTTTTGCTATTATTCTGAACTGCAATGTCCAGTGTGGGGACAAGAATTCAATCTGTTCCCTGGAGGAACAAATAAAAATGCAGTGACCCTATAAGCAGACATCTGCATCTCAAAATAAAAGAGGGTGTGTGCAGGTGATAGGCAGGTGGTGTTCACATGTGGGCTCAGGTGGATATGAATGAGTTTATAAGCAATTTGAGAAAAAAAAAGGACCCATTGCATTACAGTCAACTTAAACAAATTTTTTTAAGAGCCTTATTCTTTTTTCTTTTTTTTTTTTAAAGATTTATTTATTTGAGAGAGCGAGAATGAGAGAGAGTTGATGAGAGGGGGGAGGGTCAGAGGGAGAAGCAGGCTCCTCGCTGAGCAGGGAGCCCGATGCGGGACTCGATCCCGGGACTCCAGGATCATGACCTGAGCCGAAGCCAGTTGCTTAACCAACTGAGCCACCCAGGCACCCCTAAGAGCCTTATTCTATGATATTTTAATCATTACTGTCTTGGAATTTAGAGCTGAGCAATTGTCATACTCCTTTTCATGCAGAATTTCTTAATAATTTTTAAGATGGAGTTATCCCAGTTGCTCTTGGACTTGACAAGAATGCATGCAAAGTGTACGATACATGAGATGTCAAATTATTGTCCATCAGATTCTAAAAGAGTTGGAGTGAGCCCTTTCTACAGGTTCTTTATGGCTCCACCAAAATAATATTTAATAATTATAGAATTATTTCAGTTATTGCTATGTAACAGACCAACTCAATACCTAGTGGCTTAAAACACAATTTATTATTAGCTTTCGAGGTTCCATCTCACTTGGGCTCTTTCACGTGGCTGCAGTTGGAAGTGACTGGGGCTGGACTCACCTTTGGGTTTGATGTTCAAGAAGACTTGTCACGTGTCCAGTTCCCCAGTTGAGATTTGCTGGAACAGCCAGAGGCTGCCATAGCATCATTCTCTCCACATGTTCTCCTCTTAGGACACGGGCTTCCTTATGGCATGGTGGTCACAGAGCTCTGTACGTGGCTTCCCCTAGAATAAGACTTCCCGGAAACCCAGATGGAAGCTGCAAGGCTTCTTATGATCGAGGCTCATGTGTCACACATTACTCTTGCCACATTCTGTTGATCAGCCAGAAATCACAGTAGCAGCTCAGATTCTAGAGGAAGGGCCTTACACATTGGCATGGATTCCGGGAGGTGTGGTTCATTGACCAGACCATCTGTGGAGACCACTTTAGCATACAAATAGCTGTAAAAATAAATGTATACCTCTTTGTTAATGCAAGGTAACACGGTCTGATTAAAAATAAGCATGACCAGTTCACATCGCAGTAAACTGGATGGCATATGTCAGTGGACAAGCCTTTCGATACCTCCTCAGAATATTGGGGAGCAATAATAGTCACCCCTCAGAGTTCACAGTGAGATTTATTGTTTATGATTTGTCTGCTCTCTAAACAAACAAAAAAAATCAGAGCAAAAAGATGGCTGAAAAATATGTTGTTTTGCACGTTGAAAGCTGGAAACCATCACAACTGAAATATAAAATGGGACATGAAATATTAAGTGGAATATTAGGTTTATTGCATATATGACCATGAGAGTGCATTTTATTTTGTCTTATGGAGCTCTAAAAAAATCCATGTAATGGATTAAAGGTATTAAAACTCCCATATTCTGCCTGGCTCTAGGCCAGGGAACAAGGCACGGTAAATAATCCCAATAGACAGAATATGTAGGAAGGAATTTTAAAATGTATTTATGATAGACATATTGACCTCCCTAACTAATAAAAATGTGTACCCGAGGTTAGTTTTGAAGGAAATGTGCAGACCTTACACATTCATAGTGCATATAAATACTATATGCACTATAGTGTTAGCGTCCTTAAAATATTTCCCACATCTTTGTGACATATGGCTGTCACACTCTATCTTTACCCTGGGAGCAAAGAAAAGCATGGATTTTATAGGAACATGTCCAGTTACTATAAGAAGGGATAGTTTTAATTTCCTTTATCTTAAAGCAGGGGTCAGGAAACTAAGCCAAATCTGGCTTGTAGTATGTTTTTATAAATAATATTTTATTGGAACATGCCATGCCTGTTCATTTATGTCTTGTCTAGTGCTGCTTTCTTCCTCCAGTGGTAGAGTTGTCTCGCTGTGACAGAGACCATATGGCCCACAAGACTGAAAATATTTACTACCTGGCCCTTAACGGAAGAAGTTTGCTGACCTTGTCCTAAGACATTAGCAAATTAATAAGATGCCTTAGAATAGAAATGAGTGCTTTAGTTTCTGGTTGATAATAAGCCCGTATGGGGATTCAGGAAGCCCGTTCTAGATCAAGCCATTTCCTGTGTGACCTTCACCAAGTCTTGTAGCTTCTCTGTGCTTCAGTTTCCTCCTGTGAATAATGGAGATTGAAAAACTGATAATGATGAGACGCCTGGGTGGCTCAGTCGGTTAAGCGTCTGCCTTCAGCTCAGGTCATGATCCCAGGGTCCTGGGATCAAGCCCCGCATCGGGCTCCCTGCTCAGCGGGGAGTCAGCTTCCCCCTCTGCCTGCCGCTCCCCCTGCTTGTGCTCTCTCTCTCTGACAAATAAATCAAATATTTAAAAAAAATAAAAAACTGATAATGATAATAATCCCTGCTCTTCCTCACACTCTTGTCATAAGCGAGCAAGTGGGGTGATGTGAGAGCAGACACATCTTGAGTCTTCCGCCACCAGGTACTGTGTGCTGTTGGTAGATCCCACGGAACTGGCCACAGCATCATCATTTATAGGATATCACATATGAGAATTTCTATGCAGATTTTATTCTTTCACTCACTTAGGTTTTCAACTACCATGAACTGAGTCCCTCCTGTGTACCTGGCACTCTTTTAAGCACTGAGTAGTGCCTCGGGAGGTGTTCAAAGAAGCTGTTTCTGAGGGTGCTGTGTGCACAGAATGGGGGCGGACCAGGGAAGCCCATGAAGAGAGGTCTGTAGTAGCTCTTTGGCTTAGTGCCTGAGTGGCTCGAAGGAAGGGACTGTTGAGAGATCATAAGGAGGCGAAGCTGACACATAGTGCTTTACTTGTGTTAGCTTGTAAAGAATCTCTTCTGTAAGGATGGCAGCTATTTGGGGAAGGAAAATGGAAGGGAGGGTCAGCAAATCAAGACATGAGTCTAAAGTGTAGGAGAAAGATGGGAAGGGTGGAGTGCCTGGCCGGCTCAGTGGAGCATGCGACTCTTGATCTCGGGTGTGTGAGTTCAAGCCCCACGTTGGGTGTAGAGAGGACTTAAAAATAAAATCTTAAAAAAAAAAAAAGATCGGAAGGTTAATAACACAGATTCAGCAGCACAAGTGTGATCCTCGATATCTTAATGATGGTAACTTGTGTGACACTGCTATGTGACAGGCATTCTCCTGCTTGTCATTATGTCACTTTACAGTGATTTATCATTTAATGCTCACAATGACCCGATGAGGGACACACTCTCATTTTATACAAGGAAAAATTGAAGCTCAGAGAAGTTAAGTAACTTGCTCACAGTCACAGTAAGTAGCAGAATTAGGATTTGAGCCCAGACTGGTGGGCTTCAGAATTCACACTTCGAACCACATGCCTCGACTTATCTGTAAAGATGGGAAGTTCCTTGAAGGAATATCCAAAAAGAGCTTGGGGACTGCTCCCAGTTGGAAGATTGGTGATCGTTATTTTTTCAAGTCTTCTTTAGCAATGTCTTTCTTAAGAACTACAATTAAAACACTTTGAAACTGTCATTCTTCTCCAGAAATATTGAAAAATCACTGTTACGAAAGAAAAACACGACAGTGATAGCATTTCCGTAAATTCATTCCATACGGAAACTTCAGAATCTTGTCAATGTCCCCAAGTGCATCTTGTTGCCCTGATGTGTTACGCTCTCATCTCCAGCACTAACAAAATCTCCTTCTTAGTCAACTAGAAGGTGCAGGGAGGATGTCCACTATCCGCCTGCTTCTAGCCACTCTCCTACCCACCCTGGTCTTCTTGGAAAGAGAGTAATGTAGCCCCTCATTTAGAGCTTTCCAAATCTATAGACAGTGACCCAGGAGCCATGGCACAGCTTTCGAATTCTGGATGTTGCTTTCATTCTTGCTAGTTAAGCTTTGGTTAAAGGAGTATATATGGTGCACTGGCAAGAGAGGGAAAACCAGCTTAGGGGTGGGGCTTCCAGAGCTGCCCCCCAGTCCCCCACCCCTAGCCCCAAAAGTTGGCAGCTGTGCAGGCCACATTTGGCCCGAGTTACTGCCCTGACACACGCCCTTGGAGCACCGCCAAAGGCCTCTGGAACCTCGGTCTTAGCTGCTGCCATTCTGCCTACTGGGGGTTGGTTTCTCAGCAGGGCAGGGAAGATGTGGGAGGGGTTTGTGGGTGTGTGTGGGTGTGTATGCGCCTTCTAATTCCTGTGTTTGCTTCTGGGGGACTTTCCTACTTTATTGCTCTGACTGGAAAGAAAGGAGGGCATTATTTCTGGATGCTTAGTTTCTTTCTTTTTTACTTCTCCAGTTGTACTTTTGGTCCTTATGCTGGGATAACTGTGTGTGTGTGTGTGTGTGTGTGTGTCTTAGATATAGTCTAGGTATTCTCAAACTTGCTGGCAGGGACTATGCCATCCTCTTGCCCAAGAAGTTCCGTGTGGTCCTAAGGATGTCATTGTCTTCTGCCAACACCTGGGGCACTCTCCTTCTCATGAACCCCAGACCATTTGCGTTCCCATCCCTGCCCATCCCATCTGTGTGGCCTTGAACGGTTACATAACCACTGTGCCCCCAGTCTCTTGCCTGTAAGGACAAAATACGAAGTCTACCTATCTCCTAGGGTCATTATGGGGATCAAATGGATTAATATATGAAACGTGCTTAGAACAGAATGGGGGCGGTGGCCAGCCCACAGTACATGCTCCACAAAGGTTAGCTATTAATATTGTACTGTTATTATTTGACTAGACTCTAGAGATTGTTTCTGTCATGTTCTCAGGTAACAATACTAGTCATATTAAGATAGGACTTACCCACCTTTCCCCAAATACTCTAATAATGAAGTGGTAGCTATTATTTTAATGTATTTTTATGGAGTTCACGAAGTATCAACCCTGCCATGTAGTAAGTATGCTTGCCATCTCCACTTTTTATATTAGGGAAGCAGAGGCTCTGGAAGCTAAAGGGACTGCTGGTATGTGGCAGTTAGGAACCTAGTTTACGCCTTCAGTCTGCTAGGATGCCAGGCCCACCTCTCTGGCGCTGCAAGAAATCATCTTTTTGCTGTCCCACTGCTTTGTCCTGAAGTTTCCCCACAAGTAGCATTCTTACCCTAGATCAGCGTTTTCAACCTCAGTGCTATTTATAATTTGGGCCAGATAATTCATTTGGGGGAAAGGAGGGAGCAGGGCTGTCTTGTGCATTGTGGGATGTTTAGAAGCATCCCTGCCCTCTGCCCACTAAATGCCAGTAGCAGTCCCCAATTTTGACAGCCACAATGTCTCCAGACATTGCAAAATGTCCCTTTGGGGGGGGGGCAAAAATCAATGTTGGTTAAGAACCACTCCCCTAGATTAAGGAAGATAGAAGGGAAATGTTAGGGGGAGGGTGGTGGAGGTAAGGGTTGGCTATCACTTACTAAGCACTTACTGTGTGCCAGGGAAGTTGCAAATATTGTCTCCATTTCACCAACAGGTATTTTTTTAAGATTATCTGCATTTCCTGAAAGAGACACTAGGGCTGACAGAAGTAAAGAAAACTGGCCATTAAATTAGTAAGTGGCACAAGATAGATCCAAATCCAGGTTCATCTGGCAGGAAAGCCCACGCCCTTCCTATCACTTCCTACATATGGTTTTCTGCAGGCTTATGGTGTTTTAGTTCTTTTTAGGAACCAAGAAAACCCACACAGTGAGGATTAAGTGGGTTTCAAAGTTATTTTGACGCCTCTCCTGAGTGTATACCTATAGAAACAAAACAAAACCAAAAAACTTCTTTGTAGCCAGCTTATAACCAAGTAAGCAGAGCATCATTTTGTTGAGAAAGGTAGTTTTGGCTCAGTTTTCTGTCAGCACACTTGAACTTTCTCAGCTCTTGGAATATAGCAAGGATCCCCATGTGACAAAGCCTAATTTCATTGTCCTCTTCCTTAAATACAGCATTCCAACAAGTATCCCTTCCTCACTTTTCTGTTAGGCTGGTATCACTGTGATTTTTAATAGATATTAGCAGTACCTAAGCAAAGAATTGTGTATCTGAGATGATATATATTTTAGTGCTCCAGTTTTAATCAACTTTATGTGCAGGAAATTTGAACAGATAATAGAATGTCATTTATTAGTGCAATAATTGCTGTTTTAGAAATTATGGGAATCCTGATTAGAAGGGGAATATTGAGCTGAATCATTTGGTGTTGAGATAAACTCTTCAGGGGGACCTTAATATTGCGACGCCATTAGCTTCATCTATACGTGACTCCCGAGACCGTTCCCCCATTTGCTCAGTTAATTCAGCGCTCCATTTCTGATGCCTCTCAGTTCACATCATTAATAAGTAGTTAGATGTGTCGGCCTGTTAAGTGATTTTAAGGGAGAATTTATTTGAACCCTGTCATAAGCTATCTTAGCATGTCCTAGAAAATAGCGATATAAAGCATCGTCTGTTAAAAACGTCACCCCAAACAAGCTGTGAGATAATTTTCAGCTATGTTCCTTGAAGCAAGAAAGCATATTATCAAAATGAAATGTAGGTGTTGAACGTGTCATGGTCCCTTATGAAAATATGACAGCACTTCCCGTGGTCAAAGTCAGTCCCAGGAATAATGTCTACTGCTGGCCCTGAGCCCAGGCAGGTATAGCTGTAATACAGAGTGATTAGTGGATGCTGAGCCACGCTCTCTCTTTTTAAAGCCCGAACTATCTTGTCGAATTTAACCATGTCTGGAATCAGATCAGTGTTTGGAAAGTTATAACCATGAATTAAAAGAAAGGGAGGTACACCATCCTGCTTTTCTCGAATTGGAGTAAATAGGCCTGACCAGACCAGACCCAGGGGCGTTTTTAGCAAAGAAAATAAATGAGGGAGTAGGAAAAAGGGAAGGCAAAAAGCTGTGGGTTTTCGTAAAATAATAGCGATGTCTGTGAAGCTATTTCAGTCTCTTTTGTAAAGGCTGAGAGTGGTGTTGTGTTTTTAAATTCCCGATTCGAAGGGGGCAGAATTCCTGGTCCTTCCCCTCCCCCTGGTTTTGGGGAGGAGTTAAATGAGTTAATACATATTAAGCAACGAGCACAGCGCCGGGCACCTAGTAAGTGCTCAGTAAAGAGTAGATACTATTAGTTCAGGCTCTTCCTGTGCAACTTTGAACCCGCTGCCAACTACAATCCACTGCCAGAATTTCGTGGGAGAGAACGAAGGCTTCTGGCTTCTGGTGAGCATAAACACACACACAGCCTGAAGTTCTCAATGTATTAAGTACTTAACAAGGTGGAGTATTTATTAAGGACCTGTGTAAAGGGGAAGCTGACAGAGTTCCCATGCCAGATTGACTCAGCAAACTGGGATTTTTTTCAGGAGGTTAGGGCAGTAACAAGACATTTTTATGTCATGGTGTCTCAAATGTTGCTAACGTGCATAGGAATTATCGGGGGGTTTTGTTTTGATTCGGCAGGCCTATCGCAGGTGGAGCTGAGAGTCTTTTAACCAGTTCCCAGGTGATGCTGATGCTGCTGGTCCGGGGACCAAACTGCAAAGCAAGGCTTTCTTTAAGGACTGCGAAATCAAAGTCTTCCCCCGGTCCCTGCTTTTGTCCCCTGCCTGTGTTCAGCACCTGTTGCATGTGTGGTCAGAATAGCAGGGATTCTCATAACCCAGCTCCAGCCCTCTGCCAGGATCCCGGGTGACCCGGGCAAACACACACTCCTTCAGGGTCACGGGCAGGTTACTGAGTCAAGACTGCCAGAGCCCCGCGTTGATGTTTTCCTTCTCCCCCTCCCCTCCACCCCCTCCCTTCCTTGCCTGCCCCAAACCCCGGACTAATCTTGGAGCTGCTTAATAATAACAAAGCCAGCAGCAGAGTGAGGCGAGACAATTTCAAAGCGAAGGTTCTGTTTGGCAATTACCTAACTTCACAATGCGATTTACAGATTTGCAAATTCCATGTGTGGAAACAAACCGCTTCTCCTGAAGGATGATTAAAAGCTGACCTCCCCTCGGCCCCCCACCCCGCCATAAGGCGACAGGAAAATTAAATGAGCGACAGTTTGGAGGTTTTTTTTTTTTTTCTCCCCCATTCTAACGTTTCGAGGCATGTAAATTATATTTTAATAAAAGGTCTACACCCGCCTCGCCCGCGCATGCGCACACGCAGGCAGCGGAGAATCTGGTTCTAATTACTTGTACTTTAGTTGAACTTTGGCGTTTCCTTTGACTTTCTCCCTAATGTATGTGAGCTGTGGGCCTTGCAATCCTGCAGTGAGTCCACAGAAAAAGGGGGAAAAATCCAGACCGGCTCTCTTTGGTGCCAACAAAAATGAAGCCCCACTGAATGTTTTGACCAAATGCAACACTTTGCTATTCTCCCTTAATTAGCTGAAATTACTCCCTCCCACCCGGTCCCGGAGCTCTGGGCTCAAAATTCCCCTGGGGCCATGCAGGAAATGCCTTTTGCTTTACAACTCCTTTTTCTTTTAAGGCTCAGCTGCCCAGAGAGTGCATTAAAATACTGTCTTAATCATCGAAGGTTCTAGTAAAAAGGCAGGGCTTTCATAACGTTTGATGCCTGCCTGCCGCTAATCAGGCCCCAACATAAAATCCCGAAATCTGTCAACATGGTTTAGGCAGCACTAAATTAGTTCTCACAAAGAAAAAAAAAAATAGTATACTGTGCTCTCTCTTAAAAATGTTATCTGCTACTTAATCTAACCTTTAGAAAAATGCCAAGCATGTTAGGAATCGTGAAGGGAGCTATTGTTGGAGACTTTCCGTGTGTTTAAATGACACTCAGGTGTGTTGTAACAACAAGGACATTTATACTCTGTTTTCTCAGGTAAGTTAAGTTCGCAAGTGCCAAGTCCTCTTAAAGAGGCAACAGCGTTAATGCTTGCTTGCTTGCTTTCCTTTTTGTTTGTTTTCTTTCTTTTTTGTTTGTTTTCTTTTATTTGGGGTATGAATTAACCCCCGGAGTTGTGGCAGCGATCAAGAAAGCTGTGTCACTTGGGAGCGCTGGTCTTCTGCTCTCACACCAGCTCCAGCTCGGTCGGTGGAGATTCTCTTTCGTCTGTTTTTGTTTGGTCTGCAGACCTCTGGATCCGAAGCCCATCCCAGTGGGGCTTCTCAAAGTACCATCTGCGGACCGCTGCCAGTTCCTCAACTGCCTGTTTCCAGTACGTGAGGAGAGGAGAGGAGGGCAGATACCGCGTGCGGTTAGAAACTTTTACGGCAATTAGAGTCATTTTATGTCGAATACAGCTTGCTTTCTCCTTTAAGCGGTCGCTTGCGTTTTAGATCTCTTGTTCAATTTCATTCCTTTTTTTCTAAAAATTAATTTTGTGTAGGTTGCCCCCCACCTCCACCCCAGGGATTTGTTTTTATTGAATTTTATCACCCCGTGAAGGACCGGGGCAGGGGAGTTAGAAACGGTCCTTTACCATAGAAAGTATAGAAAGTCTGAAAATCGCTACCCGCCCCCGGTCCAGGAATTCTGTTGCTGGTGGCTGATCTGGACCACACTTTGAGGAACATTCATTGAAAAGCAAACCAGACCTGTAAGGAATTTTTCTAGAACGAAGGTGATTCTAGCTTTGTTTCCCTAGTGACAGCCACCTCCATGTTGCTGGGATGGAAAGGTTTCAGATACAGGCTAGAAGCTTCTGTCAGCGCAGGTTTGGTTGGGCTCACTGCCTCCTTTCGCATGTGTGCGCGGCCCAAAGAAGCCCCCTCAGCATGCCTGGTGCTGACTCTGCTCTGGGCAGGGACCCATGGAGCCAAGCATCCATCGAGCCCTGAGTAGCAGAAGTTCCTCTGTCTTGGCCATTCCCTGACAAAGCAAGGCAGCCCATCTGGTTAGCAGTTTGGATGTCACATTGGAGGCTGCTGCTTACTGGGGATGCAGTCACCAGACAGAACTGAATAAGTCAATAAGTAAGCAAGGAAATAAATAAAAGCAGGAGGCCGAAAGCAGATCCAAATTATTCCTCAAAGACTGCTTCCCCAAACTGAAATCACATCAGGATGGCTGGAGTGCAGTTGTTTTATTGAATGACACAAGCCTCTTTTCCCCCTGGGAAGTCTAAAAACTGCTTTTTTGGCCTGCCTGAGATCGCTGAATGAGCTAATACAGGACACATTGTCTGCTGAGCCTGCAGAGTTTTCGAGCAAAAATTTTATCATTCCATAGACTGATTGTGCTTGCCTGGAATAAGGAACAAAATGTTTGAGACCTCTCAAGGGCATTTGATGAATCTAACTCTAATTTAAAGGGACTAATAGATTATTGATTTAAGCAGGATGACAGTGAACAGATCAATGGCCAAGCACTGTGTAGCTCTCTTAAATACCAACAATGGCTAGTGGGAGGGGAGCCAGAGGCTGCCCCCCTCCCTTGTTGCCCACTGTCTTTATTGGTGGTGTTGGTAGGGGGAGGACAGAAGGAGAAGAGGAGCACTAATAAACTTTGCCAAAGTATATTTTTACTGAAAAGTCCAGAGGTTTCGTTTAAGTACAGAACTGCTTTTATATTGCTGCCATATCCTGGTTGTAATTCTAGAACTTGCCTTGATGTGTTTGCTTAAGGCTAGTTTTGGCATTCAACCATACCACGGAGATTTGCTTTTCTGTTTGGCTTCGTATTGTTTTCTGTGGCATAGACCACACAAAGGAACTAGGTTATCAGTTTGGAGGGGGATATTTGAGTATATATTAACACTAATACTGAATTCTTTACCCCCAGTGGGACAGTTTTTCTGAGGATGATTATTTCTTGTCATATGTAAGTCTTTTTCTATTTATGTTTGTATGGGATTCATTTATGGCGTTTGTAGGATTCAAATTACAAACCTCAATAGAAAGCATTCATTCATCCTTCAGAACACAGCCTGGTCACCTCCTCTGGGAAGTCTCCTTTGATTTCTCTGGGCTCAAAAAGGCTTTTAGCTCTGTCATTGTATTATATCAGTGGTCCCCAAACTGCTACAATTTGGACTCACCTGGGACTTTTTTTTTTTTTTTTTTAAACACCCATGGCTCCCACTCCCAGACATTCTGGCGTAATAATTTTGGGATACAACCTGGGCATTAGAATGTTTAAAATCTCCCTACGTAGGTCTAATGTTCAACCAGGTTAGAGAACCATTGTATTACATTCTCATTGTTGATTTACTTGCCATCAGGCAAAACCATCAAGGCTAAGGCATTATACAATGCACCATCCATAGCAGATAACACAATGCCTGGCTGGTGTAGTCTAGTCACTCAGCAAAATGCATGATTGAACACATGAACATCCACTGCACAAATATGGGAAGGTTCATAGCATTACTGGTGAAATCACGACAGCTTCAATAAAAGTCTAGAGCCATCACTATTGATTGTTTACAACAGAACATTTCCATTCACGACAACTGTTCAGGAAAAGTGTTCTGGGTTCATCCATTTGTTGTAAGTGACTCTTATCCATAGAAAAAGGCTTTTACCAAACTTTGTAAAATGTTTTGGGGTTTGTGAGGTCTCCCGCCTTTTCACACCTGTACTTTGCCCCGAGTTTCTTGGGTATTAAACCGCCCAAGTTCTGTTTCCTCTCTTTGGGAGGGTGAAATGCTGGATTCCCTTTAGGACATGTATTTGAAGTGACATATTTATGGAAATTACCACCCACTTTTGAAATTCAGGGCATAACTCTGACAGCTGAATCCAGCCCTAACAGAATTCTATTTACAACTTTCCTAGACAAGCCAGATTAGCTGTTCTACATGAGCGAGTAGAACATTAAAACACTCCCCCCCCCCCCCCATTGCTTCTGTGGAGAACACAGTGCAGGACTGATCGTGGTGGTGACGACACAACTCTCAGAGTTGTTGAAACACTTGGGTGGAAGTAGAGCCATACAAATAAAACCCATCCAAGACTTTGGGGAGGCATTTAGGGAAGGACTCCCTTATGTTGATATATTGGGAGTGACCTAGCCTTCCTGGAAGTCAGTTTATCAACATGAATTAAAAACTAACAAAACATTTTTAAATAACCATACCTTTTGAGCTAATAATTCCACTTCTGAGAATTTATCTTAAATAGGCATGTGCTGAGATTAGCTACAAAGAGGTTCACATAATGGAGTCTTTTGCAGGAAAAATTCTTATGGGCAAGGACATAAACTCATGACATAATAAGTTAGAGTCCCAAACAAAATCTGCAGTATAAGCCCACTTTAGTAAACAAACAAACCAAAATCGTTTATATGCATAGAAAAGTGTTCTAGAAGGATGTATGCTAAGGTGATAACCATGCGTTTTTTCTCTAAGTAGAAGGTTTGGGGGTGATTCTTTGCGTGTTTGTTTTTCTTAGATTTTAACAAAGAGCGACACGTTATTCTGTACTTTTTAACAAGTACTGTTTTCTTGTTGATGTCATTATTACTCATTTGCTTTCAGTGAAGCTGATTAGCTTAGTGTGGGCACTGCTTTTGCGTTTACAGCTTGATAGCTGATCTGATAAGCTTTAGTAACATCTTAGATGCCAATCTTTATGCCAAGCTGCCCAGAGTAAGGGCTGTCTTCATCCCAGACATCTTGCTTCAGACCAGTAAAGACTGTAATAGATTTAACTACTAGACCTGCATTACTCTAATGAATTCATTCCAAGATAACTTCTGAATTATGAGAATACTATAATTATAGTTGATTCTACTCCAAAAGGATAATTAATTTTTTAAGGAAGCAAATGAGTATATGAAAGCTATTTGATTTGTAATTGTGTTACCTTAACACCTTAGAGGGGCACTTAGTACTTGGAATGAAGAAGCAAAAGGAACAGGGAAAAGTTCATGTATTAATTCACAAATATTTATTGATAACCTGCCTACTATGTGCCAGGACCTCTTCTTGGCCTGGAACATAGTTGTAAATGATGCAGATAAGTTCCTTGGCCTCATGAAACCCATAGTTGGAAGGTAACAGAGGTAGAATATAAAATTGTACATTCTAAATTTTGATGCTAGCTAGGGTTTTACAGAAAATAAAATAACGGGGTGTAGTGATCAGGAGTGGGAAGGGGCATTTTACTTAGCCCTCTCTGAGGAGGTGACATTTGTTTTAAGATCTAAGAGATGAAAATGAACCAGACATGTGAAGGTCTGAGAATTTCCAGGTAGGGGAAATGGTTAGTGCAGTAGCCTTACATTGGTACAAGAGCTTGGCCTATTCAAGAGATGAAATAGAAGCCAAGTGTTTAGAAGTTGATAAACAAGAATGATGAACTCAGTGATGTTGATGTTGCTAAGGGGCCATATCATAAAGAGCCTTGTTGAACACAGTAATGAGATTGACTTTGATCTAATTGGCGACTATTGGAGGGCCTTAGACAAGTAAGGGATAGGGATTGCTTTTGCCTTTTTGAATGGTTGTCTGCCTATGTATTTGAAGAAGGGACCCTAGGGTAGGAGCACAGGCATGGGGAGACCACTGATGAGGCTGTGGCAGTAGCTCAGGTGAGAGGTGATGGTGGCCCACTGGCCTGGCATGGTAGCAGGATTACGAGATGAGGATGGATTCACAATACGTGTAAGGAGTAGAGTTGCCCTGACTTCCTGAAGGTTTGGCTATAGGACAATAAAGTCAGTAGAATATCTAGTCTGGAAGACTGTGAGTAGTGGAACAACTGGAAATCTTACACTCTGGCGAATATACTGTATATTGTAAAGAAATATGGAGGTTGGAAGATTCTGGAACATTATTTGATGACTTTGGGTCACTCACTCCCTTCCCCATTTCCATCATACTTGATGTGCATTTTTGCCTGTGATAGGAAAAGGGCCAGGTCTTGCTTTGACTTGGAACATAAATCTGGAGAGAAGGGATGGGAGAATAAATTCTGTGAATTCCTATTTCCCATGGAATTTGGGTGGTTAAAAAATGAAATAGGGAATCCTGTATTTTTAAATCTAGGATAAAGAGCAGCGTGACTCTGCTATCATCAGTACAACCCATTGCTTCTCAAACAATAACTGTACATTTGGCCATCCGAGGGTTTTGTTAAAACTCAGATTCTGATTCCCTAGGCTTGAGCTGGGGCCTGATGCTCTGTTTTCTGATAAGCTCTGAGGTGACGCTGAGGCTGCTGGTCCAAGGAGCAGTCTTGGAGTGGCCAAGGTCTTACCGATGCTCTTATTAATGAAGATCCGTCATGGCTGCATGGCCCTCCCCAGATGCTTGTCCAATGGCTGTTGTGGGCATTTTCTCCACTTGTCCTGGGAAATTTACTTTTGGCTAAGTGAGCAACAGGGTCAAACAAGTCATTTCAGAGACTCTACACGAATCAGAAGCTAGGGGAAACAGAAGAGCAGAAAGAGCTTGGGGGTTGCAGTGTGAAGATCTGACTTTGTGTTGTGGCTCTACCACCAGCATGTTGATCTTGGATGAGTCACGGCACTCCCCCCACCCCCACCCCCGAGTTTCTGTGTCTCTGGAGGGTAGCATGGTGAGAAAATCGTGTCCCTCACAGTGCTGTGATGCACTGAGAAGGAGAGAGGCAGATGTGCTTGCTCTGTGAACTGAAGGGCACCATGTCCGTGTCCGTGTCGCCACTGCTGGGCCAACAACGATACGTGTTTTTGTGGGCCTGTCCTTGCTGGTGTTCTTGCTGAACTTGGGGCAGAGGCCTATGATTTCGCTGGTGAAAAAGACATGAAGTGACCCATTTTCTCTTTTTTTTCTCCCCTCCTCCCCACCCCCCACTCCATCTCCACCACAGCGATTGAAACACAGAGCACCAGCTCTGAGGAACTGGTCCCAAGCCCTCCGTCTCCACTTCCTCCCCCTCGTGTGTACAAACCCTGCTTCGTCTGCCAGGACAAATCATCAGGGTACCACTATGGGGTCAGCGCCTGCGAGGGCTGTAAGGTGAGTACCCGCACCTCTGCACCCAGCATGCACTCCTTCTCCACGTGCTCCGTGGGGGGTGGGGGGACCTGCTCAGCTCTAGAAGCAGGCTGCTTTGCCATTGTGATGCCACCTCCAGTGTGGTGGGCTCGGTTGTATTTGACGGTTGCATTGCTTTCTTCTATTTCATCAGTTAAAAATTCAGAAACTTCTGCAAACGACTGATGGGGGCCAAATGTTTCTAGGGCCCTTAAAATAACAGAACAGTTCTTTTCAGGTAACAAGAGTTTTTTGAAGGAGTCCTGAACAGCATCATCCTGTTTCTCTTTAGAACATGCCGTCTGCTGTCTTTGTAGTTTTATTTTATTTTTAAATATGACTGACAGTCCCCTAAATCAACTTGCTGAGAATCCAAGGTTAAAATTGGGATTTATCTTCTGGCTGTTTCCTCAGCCCTGTGGCCTTTGAATTACAGTTTGATTTTCAGCCTGTAGGGACTTGCTACTGTGTGCGTGCGTCATAAATTCAGGAGAGCTGGATTTAAAATTCCAGCCTACGGAGTAGTGGGGGCTGAACATGTGTCAGAGAGGATATGGCTGCTTTGAATCAAGCTAGACAATTGCTATCGAGTCCAACAGTCTTAATTGAATGAAAGAGCTGCTTTTTTTTTTTTTTTTTTAGAGAGAGATAAAAACAGAATGACTTCATAGACAAATCCAACTCATCCACAGTTTTTCAAAGGAACTATGGCTGTCTTGAGCTAGCCCTTTCCCAGATATACAGCTTTTTTAGGGCCCCTCCTACAGCTGGTCAGATCTGTTCTGTATCTAGCTCCATTGGATGATTTATTGTAATTATAAGCATGCTGGAATATTACAGGTGCTCCCATCAGGTGCTCCGTGGCATTTTGTATTTGGCTTATCAGAGTTAGCCTTTATTATCAGCATATGGATTGGTTAGGCGCTGCAGTGTAACAAACCATCCTAAAGCTGGGTGGTGCAAAACAACCACCTTGCGTTTAGCTTATGGTTCTGTGGGGAAGCACTTTAGGCCAGGCTCCTTTGGGTGGTTCACCTGCTCTTAGCAGCTGTGCTCCACTGTGTATCTCTGGTCAGCTGCAGGTTCCCTAGGTGGTTGTGCTTCTGGGGGTTACCGAAGGCTCCTGCTGCTGGGGACTCTTGGCTCTTCCTCATGTGGTCTCTCATGCCTGTTGGGCTGGTCCCGGCTTCTTGCACAGGCAGGGTTCGGGAAGAAAGCCCAGAGGCACATGAGGTCTCCTGAGGCCCAGGTTCACACGTGGCACGCTGTCGCTGCTGATGCATTGTGTTGGCCAAAGTAAGTCATAAGGCCGGTGATACTTGGGAGGTGGGAACAGAAACTCAACTTTCTAATGCAAAGAGCTGCAAAGTCACATTATAAGAGGCAGGAATACAGGGTAAGGAAAAACGGGGTCATTTTTGCATGAGTCTACCACACTGAATGCCTTACGGTCCATGACCCAGAGCGAATAGGGTCCTAGCTTGAGTGCAGCACCTCACTCATGTCTGGCGTGTCGTGGGTGCTTAAAGATAGAGGTTGAACAAACACAGAAATGTCGCTCGGCCCCTGAAAGAGATTATGTGAGTTTTCTCCTCTTTTCAAGCCACTGGAATAAACATGGATTATTTTACTGAGCGAGGCTAGTTTAGGGAACATCTCTCTGCCTCTGGGATTGTGTTGGTTGTTTTAAAGGAGTGTCCTTTCCTCCAGTTGCTTCAGATAAGGTGGTCAGGAAAGGTCACATAGCTGCCAGTTGGCAGCTGGATGAAAAGCGAAACATTTGTGTGTCGAATTACTACTTTTATTATCGATTGCTAGCTGAACCTACTTAACTTTATCCTGAAATTTGGGAAAGCTGAAGCCAAATCCCGGTTGACTTTGTCCACTTGTTGCGCAATATATAAATAAACCTTTTCCTAATGGTCATTTGAAAGTGAAATGAAAAGACATTCCTTTATTTCAAAAAATGTGAAGTCGTGTCCTGTCCAGAAATCGGAACGCAGTTGTGTTCTAACTCAGCTTACCTGCTCCCATTCTGTCCCGGGAAAAGAAATTACCCAGCATCTCTCTTCCCCGCCAGATTCCAGGCCCTACGATATTCAGCTGTTTCACAATCTGTACAGTACACACTGTTTTAATCAGCTCTTAGCTAATTCCCTTGACCTCTTGCTTTAATTTTGGACTCTGACTCTTTTTAGGAAAAACCCCCAACAACAACAAAACCCATACAAACACAGGCAACTTGGATTAAATTGGTGAAGCTGTTCAGAGTCATGTTAATGGCGTAGCTTTTTAACAAAGTATAAGCCCAGTAAGCCTGGCCAGCCAGTTTTCGGATTTGAGGGTTTTTGTATTGTGGGTGGATCTCTGAAAACGTGGACTTCCTTTCTCCTAGGTTGTTGAGAAAGACTGGTCTGCATTTTGGCTAACTGGGAAAACATAGTGGTAGAATTCACAGAACTGAAAACCATAAGGCCAAAGTATAACGTAATAGCCGAAGGAGAGAAACACAATTAAAAAAAAAAAAACTAAATATAACTGTTACCATTTTTTTTTTTAAAGATTTTATTTATTTATTTGAGAGAGAGAGTGAGAGAGAGAAAGAGCACAAGATGGGGGAGTGGGAGAGGGAGAAGCAGACTCCCTGCCGAGCAGGTAGCCCGATGCGGGACTCGATCCCGGGACTCCAGGATCATGACCTGAGCCGAAGGCAGTCGCCCAACCAACTGAGCCACCCAGGCGCCCCCACTGTTACCATTTTTAAAAGTTACTAAAACAGTGCAACGTTTATTGTATAAAAAAATAGAAAATTAAAACCACCACAGTTCTACCCTGGGAGAAAACCTCTGCTATATCTATTTTTCTATGAGTGCATATATATATGCATTGTTATTTTTGGTTTTTATAAAAATAGAATTTTATGTTAGGTGCTGGTTTTAATCTGCTTTTTAAATTTAATGGTCTTTCATGACCAAAATTTAAACGACTGTATAGTGTTTTTGGTTATAAGATTAATGTAGTAATTTATGGTTATATCATAATTTATTTAACAAATTCACTGTTCATTAAGTTCATTGCAGTTTTTCTCTATTACAAATAATGCTTTAATGGATAGCCTTGAGGTATATCTGTGATAATTTTTTTAGGATAAATTAATAGAATTGGAATTTCTAAGTCATTGGCTTTGACCATGTTTAAGGCTTTTGATACAAATTGCCAAAATGTCCTCTAAAAGAGGTATATCAATTTAAGTTCTGTTAGTCCATTAAAAGTTAATTGTGGTAGAGGCTATCTGTTAGGAACCTCTCCAAGGTAATGAATCAAGAAACAACTTCTCTTCTGGAATTCTGCCTCTGTCTACTTTGGTTGTTTATCATGGGCCCAAGGCATGTTATCATTTTGGGCTCCCGGCAGATACACCATGGGTCCCTGATTGACCTATAACGGCTGGCCCATTTTTTGGCTAGAGATCACAGATCACTATTCTGGGTTGGGAGCCTCTGCTCTAAAATAGGACTCCCAAATAGAACCCAGTTTATATCTATAAGAAGTAATGTCCACGGTGGCTTCAGCCTGTCCTGAACAGGGTGACCTTACTGACTATTGTTTGGGAAAGAGAACCTTCTGTTTTCTTAGGGAACAGTGGCTGTCTCAGACTCAGAATTTAATGAATGGGTGACGGTCCACCTCTTGGAATGACCAGTGGCTACTGTGTTGACACAGCATTACCATGGCAACATAACCACTAGATGCACCATTGGGTTGTCCCGTTTAGGGGATTTCCAGCTGAGCCACGGCAGTTTCTTGCGGGGGACAAAGAGTACATAAAGTGAACGTGTGTTGTGGTTAGCCAAAAGGTTCAACAATATAGAGTGATAAAGTTGATTTCCATGTGTCCTTAAGAAACCGTGTCATTGCTCATAGCTAGAATTTATGCACAATTTTGGCCTTGATCATACTTTATATTGATTATGGAGTTTAGAGTAAGGATACCAGGATTTGAATTCTAGTTAGGCTACTTGATAACTTTGTGACCTTGAGCAAACTTCTTTAATTCTCTGTGTCTCTCTCTTCTCATCTGGAAAAATGGAGATAATAATAGTATTTCTTAATATTGCTGTTGAGTATAAAATGAGTTACTATGAAGAATATAGACGGTACCTGGAACATAGTAAGTGGTATATACATTCAGTTATGGTTTACATTATCATTAACTTAATGACTTTTGCACAGTGATGTAACATCAGTTACACTCTTAGTATTCTTTTTTATAGTGCTCTTTTAATAATTCTCCACTTCTTTATACCAGAAAATAAACACTGCCTCTTTCCTTCAAGTCTCAGTTTAAAACCCAAGCAATCCATTGAACCTACCCTGATTATTCCAGTGCAGGGGTTGGCAAATGGTTTCTGTAAGGAGCCAGGTAATAAATATTTTAGGCTTTGAAGGCCATCTGGTCTCTGTCACAACTACTCAACTCTATCGTAGTATGAAAGGAGCCACAGACAATATGTCAAATAATGGCTATGGGCATGTTTCAATAAAGCTTAATTTTTTTTTTAAGATTTTATTTATTTGAGAGAGAGAGAATGAGTGGGGGTGGGGGGCAAAGGGAGAGAGAGAGAGAGAAGCAGACTCCCCGCTGAGCAGCCCCCGATGTGGGACTCAGTCCCAGGACCCTGGGATCGAGCCCCACATCGGGCTCCCTGCTCGGCAGAAAGCCTGCTTCTCCTTCCCCCTCTGCCTGCCGCTCTGCCTGCGTGTGCTCTCTCTCTCTCTCTGTCAAATAAATAAATAAAATATTAAAAAAAAAAAAAGACTACTCACTTTGTCTGTTTTTACTTCACCCCCTTATTCCCACCCGGCTCCCACTTCTTATCATCCAAAGCCATAGAAATTAGCAGTTTCCTTATGAGTGAGCTGCTTCTAGAAGCACCTAGCATCTTACTTTGGAGAGGTTTGTGGGATGTGTTTTATGAGCTGCTGTCTTAGTAAGATTTTCTTGCCTAAAAAATAACCCAAATGCTTGTTGGCTTAAAACAATTGACATGTATTGTCACAATTCTGTGCAGGTTTTCTTGTCTTGGCTGGCTTGTCTTGGGTCAGGCGGTTTAGGTGGCCTCATGACTGGGTCCTTGACAGGGTGACTGGATCCTCTTCCCATGTTATCACTCCTCATCCTTTAGCCTAGCCTGGACTTGTTCACAGGGTGGTGGATGGGTTCCCATCAGTAAGAGAGGACAAGCACCAGTGTGCAAACCTCTGGTTGCATCACATTTGCTCACATCCCGTTGGTCAGGCAAGTTACATGGTCAAGTCTCAGTCTGATGGGTGGAGAAATAGACTCCACCTTTGAAGGGGAAAAGTGGCAAAGTCACCTTGCAAAAGGGGGAACATAGCAGAGCTGGCATTTGTCGATATACTGCCTTCTATTAACTTCCGATTTCATGTGTAAGTCTCTTCTGATAGCCTATATTCACCATCCCATCATCTTAGAGCAGAGGATTATTGAACACCTACTAAGTTGCAGGGCCTGTGCCAGATGCAGCAGTGCACACAAGGGAGATGTTCCTCCTGGAACTTACTGTCTCATATAAATAACGTACAGATGATAAACAATTCAGAGTCGGAAGAAAAGGAACGGAATGGTCTGTAAACAATAGTGGAGGGGCACCGGATTTATCTGGGAGTCAGGGGGAGATCTTATGACTGGAAGAAACCAGCTGTGTGAGTAACAAGGGAAAGCATTTCAGGGCAGAAACTGAATACTTAGAATCTAGGGCTATTTCTTCCTTTCTTTGCTGTATCCATTAGCTTCTCTGGGCCCCAATAAATTTGTAAAAGTCAAATCCACAAGTTTGAACCCAGTCCTACACCAAATACAGTGGTAAAACAGTGTACCCAGTATTGTAGTCATTTCTTGTTAGGGATGGCTAATGTGGTGTGGCTGTATATAAGTTGAGAGGTGGGTAGGGGGAAGGAGAAAACTGCCCTTGTTGGAAACCTTCTCTATACCAGGCATTGGGGCATTTTATACTCTTATTTCATTTAATTCTCACAAGAGCACTGTAGGGGGTAGGCTTGATGATGCCCATTTTACAGAGGAGGAAGCTGAGTTTCAGAGACATAAAGGAGCATGGCTAAGGTCGCACAGCTAGTCTTTTCGAGGGCCAGGATTGAAGTCTTAGGCCTTTGGGAAAACATTCCACTGCTTTAGCTGCATTGAAACAGAAGGTAGGAAGCAGTGGTGTGTTGTTTTCTAGAGTGGGGGTTTCAAGGGGCAACAAATTAAAAACAGGTGGGAGTATATTTAAAAAGAAAAACAACCCTATTGTCTTGATCATTTCATAAAAGAAATGGCATTTTTATAACAAAAAGTAGAAGAAAGAAGAGCTTACAAGGCAGTCTTTCCCAAGAAGGGATGGTTACAGGGCCCACCCACGGGCACGCTCCCAAATGGTGCTTTGTCCTTGTTCTCTCTTCTTTGCTGTTGACGGGTGGAAACTTCCCATCCATAAGCTAGCATTTGGGAGCCACTGTCCAGCCCCCATGGAGAGCCCCCGGCTGCCGCCATGATGGTACGCCTTCCCCACAAGGGCACAGAGGAAATGCTTGCTCAAGGTCATGTTGGTAGCCTTCTATTTAAAGCAGCCTTTAAGAGTTTAAACTCCACTAGCCCCCTCAGTCCCTCAGGGCTAATTTTGTCCATTTTCTCATCTGCCTTTGTTTTCCTTGCCTCTGAAGAAGGGAGGCCCTCATCTCTGTGACAGTGTTCGGCTGCTGGGCTGTTTTGTTGGGGTTTTTTTTTTTTTTTCTGGCAGACAGCAAGTAGTATGCTCTGTCACAAAAAGTTTTGCAATCAGGAAGATGGATGTCTGCACTTAATTTTAGAACTTCTATTAAATACTATAAATGTGCTTAATGATTTTATTTGACCAAGGCCATTTAAAACTTTTTTTTTCCCTGGGTTTTTTGTTTGTTTGGTTTGGTTTTAATTGGCATGGATAAACATGAACGCTGTGCTCTGTCTCGAGAACATTTCTGGCTTTGCCTCAGTTCAGAGGTTGGCTGCAGTATTGAGCCCCAAGAACGATATACCATGCAGAAGGCAGTAACAAAAACTGGACAGTGTCTGCATCCTGTAATGGCTAAAAGTGAATTGTGAAGCTTGCCATCAAGTTCATTATTCTAGTTTTTGAACCCCACAAAATAGGTCCCCTCGTAGACCCAAAGAGCTATTCTCCTTGTTAACATGGGCCAACAGTGGGAGAACTGACTTATTCTCTTATTAATCAGACCTCTGTGAAACACCTTCCGAGACAGGCTTTAGATGTAGAAATGAAAGGTTTTATGTATTTGGTTCCCAAAGTTGTATCCCGGTATTTATAAAGTCCACAGATGGGTGCCTGTTGGGTAACAGGGCCATGGTAAATATTTATGGCCTAAATGGATGAACGAAGGGTAAGGAGACCACTAGTGTGTGTACCGTGTGTTACGATGCCTAGGGGGGCTTGGTGAGCGCAGAGACGGAGCCTCTCATCCCTCTGACATGTTCAGGGCTTTATACAAGAGGCGATTTTGTAGATGTATCAGCATTTTCCAGAGCGGGGAGGGGAGAGGAGTGTTCGAGGCAGAAGTTGAAGGCAAGGGAACTCGGAATAGCCTATGAAGAATTATGTGGAAAAATGGAATTTTATCCATTCTGTAGACATTAGTTTTGCGTAGCCCTATGCAAGCAACTGGGGATCAGCCAGGCTTTAAAGAGGCTCCAGAGGACTCATTACATATCATTTCCTCAAAAAAGACTTCTCCAGAACCCCCCCCTAGTTAGATTCCCCTCTTTTACATTTTTTATTGTTCTCCTTTGTAGCACTTACTGCAGCTGTAATCAACTTATTATTTATGGAGGCATTGGTTTGATACCAGCTCCTTCTTTTAGACTATAAACTCCAAGAGGGCTGGGGCTTGTCTCAGTGTCTAGCACAGCACTCTGCACATAGTAGGGCTTCAGTGATGAGTGATTTTTTAAATCACAAATTAGATCTAATTATAGAGTATTTAATATAGTAATAAATGACAAATCAAGCAGGTATATAATTCTATGGTAATGCACATAGTATAATTTTATACATCCTATCTAATTATATAATTAATTGCATCTAATTATATAGGGTTGGTGATGATGCATTAATGAAAACTTTTATAAAATTTATAAACAGGAAAAGGCCTTTCATGGCCAAAGTGCAGCTCATTTTCTTAGTAATTTCTGCCATCCACCTCAGAGTTAACCCTTCTGTGCAAACGTGTATTTTGTCTTTGATACTGTCTTTATGCAAACTCTTAAGGACTTGCAACTGGAATGATGTACTCAAGAACACTGTGGGTTCTTAGTGATTTAAAATAAATAAAAATCTCCCCCCCCAAAAAAAAAACAAAAAAATAAAATAAAATAAAATAAATAAAAATCTCAACATTTAGAATCTACTTCCCTGTGGAGAAACATCAAGACAGCTAAAATGGCATTCTGGCTTTTCCCAGCAATAGATCCTACTGAAGGAGAAAACACTTTTTTTCTTCCGGATAAATGTTGTTCTACATTGAGAAATCATTTTGGGTTGAAAAGGCAGAAAAGTCTTTTTTTTATGTTAATCACCATACATTACATCATTAGTTTTTGATGTAGTGTTCCAGGATTCATTGTTTACGTATTAACACCCAGTGCTCCATTCAATACGTGCCCTCCTTAATACCCATCAACAGGCTGACCCATCCCCCCACCCCCCTCCCCTCTAGAACCCTCAGTTTGTTTCTCAGAGTCCATAGTCTCTCATGGTTCATCTCCCCCTCCAATTTCCCCCCTTCATTTATCCTTTCCTCCTTCCTTTTTTTTTTTTTTTTTTTTAACATGTATTATTTGTTTCAGAGGTACAGGTCTGTGATTCAACAGTCTTACACAATTCACAGCATTCACCATAGCACATACCCTCCCCTATGTCTATCACCCAGCCACCCCATCCCTCCCACCCCCCACCACACCAGCAACACTCAGTTTGTTTCCTGAGATTAAGAATTCCTCAGATCAGTGAGATCACTGTCTTTCTCTGATTGACTTATTTCACTCAGCATAATACCCTCCAGTTCCATCCACGTCGTTGTAAATGGCAAGATTTCATTCCTTTTGATGGCTGCATAATATTCCATTGTATATATATACCACATCTTCTTTATCCATTCATCTGTTGATGGACATCTTGGCTCTTTCCATAGTTTGGCTATTGTGGACATTTCTGCTATAAACATTGGGGTGCACATACCCCTTCGGGTCACTACATTTGTATCTTTGGGGTAAATACCCAGTAGTGCAGTTGCTGGGTCATACAGTAGCTCTATTTTAAACTTTTTGAGAAACCTCCATACTGTTTTCAAGAGTGGCTGCACTAGCTTGCATTCCCACCAACAGTGTAGGAGGGCTCTGCATCCCTGCCAACATCTGTCGTTTCCTGACTTGTTAATTTTAGCCATTCTGACTGGTGTGAGGTGGTATCTCATTGAGGTTTTGATTTGGATTTCCCTGATGCCAAGCGAATTAAGCACTTTTTCATGTATCTGTTGGCCATTTGGATGTCTTCTTTGGAAAAATGTCTGTTCATGTCTTCTGCCCATTTCTTGATTGGATTATTTGTTCTTTGGGTGTTGAGATTGATAAGTTCTTTATAGATTTTGGATACTAGCCTTTATCTGATATGTCATTTGCAAATATCTTCTCCCATTCTGTCGGTTGTCTTTTGGTTTTGTTGACTGTTTCTTTTGCTGTGCAAAAGCTTTTTAACTTGACGAAGTCCCAATAGTTCATTTTTGCCCTTGCTTCCCTTACTTTTGGCGATGTTTCTAGGAAGAAGTTGCTACCTGTGTTCTCCTTTAGGATTTTGATGGACTCCTGTCTCAAAATGGTTGAAAGACCTGAATGTGAGACAAAAGTCTTTTTTTTCCCTAGTGTATGAATAAACAGGAAGTGGAGGGTGAATTTTGAATTAGCCTGCAACCCTGTATTTTTTTTTTTTTCTCATGTTGGCTTGGTAATAGTATATTTAATTTAGTGGTTTTAAATGGCTTATAAATTTTCTAATGGTTAAAAGTTCATAAACGGTTGTTGAAATGCCTACTTTGCTTGTTGTTTAAAAATATCTGGAGCACTTTCATTTGCTGTTTTTGTTACATCAAACAAGCTAAAGGTCTGTCATTTTTGGTAAAAGTTTTACCTCTGTCATACAGTAGAGAAGCAGTTTCTAATATTCATTTTATAATTAACCTGTTGCTTTGAAAATGGCTCACCTCCCAGTGAGTGATGTCTCAAGTGCCTGTTTCATGTTTTGGTCAATTAAAAAAAAAATATCGCCAAAAATCAACACTCTTTTTTCTGATTTAAAGCAAATGGGGGGCGGGGGGAGCAAAGGAAGTTGCTTTTACAAAATTCCTAGGGACCATCATCTAAAAGTGAATTGTGACCATGTCTTACAATTACAGCAAACAAAAACAAAAATGTATTTTTGTCAAGGAAGTAAAAGTATACTTTCAGGGTTTCCTGAGAGTGATAGAAATTATGACTGAAAATCATTTCTGTTTAAATCAAATTTACACCGTCCTCGGTGATGATTTGGATACTTTTGGGAAATGAGTGTTTCGGCCTTTTTTCTTTCTAAACCTCTTACTAGAGAGGTTAAATAGAGAGCTTTCAATTCTGTATTTCCTTCTCCTGGGTGAACGCTTGGAAAAAAGTGATACAAAGTGAAATTGGCAAGGGCAGCCTGTTTTAGCAGCCCCTTTCTTTCTCTTCATGAGGGCACAGCTGTGAGTTGCCTCGCTCCCACCTGCAGACCTGTGTAAGCCCACAGAAACAAGAAACATGGGGCGCCTGGGTGGCTCAGTTGGTTGGGCGACTGCCTTCGGCTCAGGTCATGGTCCTGGAGTCCCGGGATCGAGTCCCGCATCGGGCTCCCTGCTCGGCGGGGAGTCTGCTTCTCCCTCTGACCCTCCCCCCTCTCATGTGCTCTCTCTCTCTCTCTCTCTCATTCTCTCGCTCTCAAATAAATAAATAAAATCTTTAAAAAAAAAAAAAAAAAAAGAAACAAGAAACATAGCTTACATTGATATTGCCTCTTTAATGTTTCTAGAGCGCTTTCACACATGGAATTAGGCTAAGCTTAGCTGCAGTACAAAAAAAAAAAAACCCACTCCAAAATGTGCGATATCTTGTACAGATTTTTTTTTTTTTTTTTTTTTTTTTTAACATAACAGTTCAAGGTATGCATTCCTGGTTGGTTTCTTCTCTCGTCCACACAGGGATTAGGACGTCTGGCTCTTTCTAGCATTCTAGCTTGGCATCCACTAGGTCCTTAGCGCGTCATCAGGAATGAGAAAAAGAGCATAGGGGAGGCCGCATACCTGCTTCTTCTTCATTTTTTTTTTTTTTTTTTTTTTTTTTTGACAGACCTTGAGAAAGGGAACATAACCAAGGGGAGTGTGAGAGGGAAAAGCAGACTTCCCACTGAGCAGGGAGCCCCATGTGGGACTCTATCCCAGGACCCTGGGATCATGACTTGAGCCAAAGGCAGACGCTTAACTGACTGAACCACCCAGGTGCCTCATACCTGCTTCTTTTTAAAAGCCAGGGCCTGAGGTGGCCTGCATCATTCACCAAGAACTGCTCACGTGACCAGAAGCAAGTGCAAGAGATCTAGTCCAGCCACGTGCGCGGGGAGAGACCTATTATTATGGAAAGAAATAATGAATTCAGTGGAGAGCTAATAGTTTCTGTCTTCAGTTTTTTATTTGATCTTCATACCAATTAGAGAAGTAGGTGGCATAAGTTTATCCCCCCTCCAGTTTTTAAGGAAACTTTTAAGCGTCTACGGGACCACGTTCTACCATCCACGATCTTGATCTATAATCTAATTCTGTTACTAAAGTGGTTTCTCGTGGAAACATTTGGATACATTTCTGCATTGCTTGGATACATTTCTGCATTGACTTTTCCCTGATTCTTCTCAAACTGTCTTCTCAAAGCATATGATTGTAAACATCTCCATATTCCTGTGTGTTCCATTTTGACATTTTGAGAGACTGGCAAGGCCTTCCTCAGTACAGCTAGACCTTTAGCAGGGGTTACATTCCACAAGGCAAAAATCACACGTAGCCAGAATGACCCCAGAAAATCCCTTCGGCAAGCCGACTGTTGGAGACTGACATATGTCTCTCATTAAGGACCTACAAAGCCAATTCTTCCTCCAGCTTTGGAAACATGTTGCCGTCCCATCTGTGGAGCACCAGATGAAACAGTTGCTTTGTTTTCATGTTGTACCAAACATATGTATCCTTAAGCACAAGAATCCTACTCATGGCCTGAAAATCACACATCTTTGTAGATGTGTCTTTGTTACTGAATTGCTCCTACCCTGATAGTTTCTTGGGGATTGGAATTTCTCTTGCGCCTTATGCGAACTGGGTCTTTTTAGTTTTTGTTCAGTGTTTTTCCACTTCAGAGAGGCAGCTAGATGTGTCCTATGGATAAGCAGTGCCAGAATGGGGAAACTTTGTTCTGTGGACCCTAGAACTCATCCCTGAAGAAACTCTTAGAGAGTGGAATAAAACTCTGTGTGCCTGTCCGCCTGTACAATACTAGCATTGTCCGCAGTGGAGGGGAAAAGCGGGGTTCTGGCAGCCCTGCCCCATTAGAGTCTTGTTCCTTGTTCCATATTGAAAAGATGACATTCCTTTGCTAGCAACGTCCTGCCCGGATTTCTGGCACTGGCTCTCTGGCCAGCGCTGTCGCCTGGGGCATTTCTGTTTGGGTTGGTTTTGTTTTATTTCAAAAGTAGCAAAGTGCAGGCGGCATGAGCGTACAAGGTAGAACTGTTTTTATAAAGCTTGTCGTCGAACTTGTCGGTAGAGTCAAGGTGGCCCGTCGGCCAGGCCGTCTGCTTCCTGCTCACTCGCATCAAAATGCAAAAAGGCACAAAGAGTAGATTTAACTTAGGAACTTATTCTCAGGCGTTCCTGAGGCAGCCTTTGGGTTTTAACAGGGGCCACCTCTTCCCTCAGAGGATTTCAATATAATGCTTCATTTATAACAGAGATTGGTGGATTTGCAAAGTAAATATTCCAATAAGGAAAAGCAAAATCTTCAGTGACCCTCCCCGTTCTGCTACTGTGGAGGCTTTTTCTGGGTCTGGAAAAAAAAATCCTTTATATTGGCTGCAGCTGTGAACTGGGGCATGTAACATGGACCTCTCAGCTTCTGTGAGCCTTAAAATAATGAGCAGTAGGAAACTCGGAGGTAGGTCAGTGACGGGGAGAATACTTTGGTTTTTTAAAGGATTTTCATGGCTACACAAATCTGGAGAAACTAGAATGATCAAGCGACTCTGTGCCTCTGAATCTGAAAATAGCAGCATTCTAAGTATACAACAGCACTATTCATACGGGCCTGGGAAGTCCCCCAAATCATGAAAATTATCCTTATCAGTCAAACCCAGCAGGGATCATCTGACTGTTCTGCAGGGAAATGAGAATTTTAGTTGGGATCTCACATCCATATGTCAAACTCAAATTGTAGATGAGCTGTGCTATATCTGGGGACTTTGGGTGTGTGGGCATACTTTTAACCAGCAAGTACTTTTGAAAGCTGCTGTCCAAATTTATATTACTCCTCATTAACATAAAGAATTAGTTTCAGAATAATAGAATTGGGGGGGGGTGCGTGTTTTTGATATTTATTAGTTTCCAGAGCATGTCCTGCTGTGTTAGATGCTCCTACAACTGGTTGGTACCCTAAGTTAGCAAATTTATAGATGCAGTACTCCATAAGATATTTTTGATGGCATCTATTCCATTTGAATGTACGATATATTATGTTTATGATAGCGTCAAAACATTAAGCTAAAATGCTTGAATAGTTTTCAGTATATTTGTTGTGTTGAATTGTGACCAAAAAAAGTAGGAAAGTTAGCAGCCCACTGCCAGAAATTGTGGGAAGAGGGTATTAGAAATTGAGTCCACGAATTCTGATTACTTCCCCAAAATGGAATTAAATGTAAAATTCCTCATTCAGTCGTATTTTGGTCTTAAAGGATTATTTCTTGCTTTAAGAGTTAGGTGGGACATAGGTTCTGTTTCAACGCATATTTGGTGCAAATTCTTGCCTGTTGACCGACAGTTTGAATCTCATGTACATATCGCACATCCAGATATGGTAGTTATGTCTGTAACTATTAATGGCAGGTAGGATCTGCATACAGTTGTGAGTTACACAGCAAGCCTGAGTCTAACTGTCACCACCAGATGTACTTGTTTTTAAACACCAACTCATAATGGAGTCATTTCTTTTGCTATACCCAGGTGTGGGATGTTTGCTCTGAGAGAGTCCACAGGACTGATATCATGGATCTGGTGGTTTAAGAAACATAAAAGAGTATTTTTTGAACTAGTGAGCCTAGGTCAGGTTTGACCAGATATTCCTTTATTATTTGATTTTGTTTCATCCATCTTATGAGCTCTAGGCCTCAGAAATAGCATTCCTTTTCTCTACTATCACAGGAGAAATAAGAGCATTGGATGAGAGATAATAGTGACCTCCGAGGAACTAATCTTTGCCTGTATCATGTTAAGACCTTGTCGGTTACTCTAGGCATGCCCGTGGAACAGCAGTGGAAACTGAAGATTAGTTACGTTTTGGTATTCTAGTATTTAGAATGTTAATAATTGATTTTAAAATAATAAAGCTGAAATTCCTACAAGGACATATAAAACAATTTAAATTGGTTAGAAAAAAAATGATTCTTTGAAACTTGATGTCTTTGGAACACTTGCTTCTTTTTATTCAAGCCATCTGGGAGCACAATCAAAGTGGTGTGGGTTAATCTTAGGTTCTGAAGCCTTGCTAGAACGCAAAAGCCACCTGTCTCCTCCCCATCACGAAGGCCCTCTCTTGGTTGGAGTCTCTGTCACTACTACATACAACCGTACTGCCGAAAATGACTTTTATGGCCCTACGCAATACAAATGGAGTAGAGAAATGCAACCATACTGTGTGTCTAGGAGGATGGGCGATATTGGTATGTATCACTAGTGTTTACCCCCCTCTCTGCTTCAAGAATCACCACAGATTATTTCTTTTTTCCATATTCATGTGATTGTCAATGCACTTGTCTCATACACACGGTTGCATTCGCATGCCATGGAAGAATTCTCTCCCCATCAGTATCAGACTCGGCCCCTAGCAAGGGGTTTACATAAAATCCCTTGAGTAAAAACACTCTTATTTGTCTCTGCCTTCTGCTTTTTATACCATTAGTCTCTGCCAAAAAACATTTTTTTTTTCTGCCAAAAATGTTTACAAGTTCCTTAGGCATATTTCATAGCATAGATTTAGGAAAAAAATTATGTCCCACCCCGAACTGCCTCTCTCTGAACTGAACTTGGTCATAATGTATCTCTCATTTTCTTTTTAAATAAATTTTAAATAAATAAATTTTAAATAAATCTCTGCCCCTCTGGGAAACTCCCCAGGAAGTTGAAGAGCAGCTGCTATCCCTGTCTTGATGTGAGAGACCCAGTCCTGGGCCTATAACTCTCCTTTTGTGTGTAATCAACATTTCTCCAATGTGGCCTGTTGAGTCTTCCTTGAAATGGAAGTGTTGGCAGCCCATCCTCATGTGCCAGGGCTCCTGCAGGGGAGTGAAGCTTCCTCCGTAGCACGTCTACTCTTTGAAATTATTTCATCGTCTACTTATGTACTGGTTTTCTCTCCCACTGGCATATAAGTACCATGAGAATAGGGACTTCGCGAGTCTCATTTACTTCTGTATTTCCAGTGCCTATGACAAACTCAGCATGATGTAGGCACTCAATAGATGTTGAATTCCATTGATAACAAATAAAATTAGAAGCAATAGGAAAAACAAACTGGATTAGAACTCGTTCATGCCCAAAGATTGTGGTAGGTCCCAAGTTATCTATCACAGGGCAGAGGCTAAGGGGCAGATGGAGGAGAAGATAGCATAATGTTGGCTGAGCATGTCCTCACAGGTAGGAAAGGAAGAATGACAATTTCAGTAGGCATCCTCATCCATTCCATTTTTATTTTTAGGAGCGTTCTCCTCTGAGCACTCCAAGTGATGCGGGGGTGCCCGCCCCATCTGTCCTGCTGCCTCTTTCCTGCTGTCCGTTGCTGCCCTGCTTTTTGGCATGGGATAAGATGATTCAAGCCCAACATTTGGGTTGGTTTTGCCACCTGATGAGGTGGCCTCTTGGTGTCTGCCAAGGTGACTATTTTCTTATCAATTATTAAGGTCACTTCTTGGCCTCAAGTTGAACTGGTTTTGAATTTCAAATACTGGTGTTTCACCACTTGTCATATACACCAGTGAAATGATAAATCCTATAAGTACAAGGCATAGCACAATTTACAGAGGATTTACAAATACAGTATTTCCTGGCTTCATATAACTTTACTGTGTAGGTAGGACGGGAGAGCGCAATGCCTTTTTCTTTAGGGTTTAACTTCTCAAATAAGTGTGAGGTAAAAATTGTATAGGGCTAAAATGACCCCGAATCATCCAAACTGTGTGTGTTCCAGTTACCCTCGCTGCCTAGCAAACCATTACAAATCTTAGAGATAGAAAACAACTTTTCCAAGGGCGCCTGGGTGGCTCAGTCATTAAGTGTCTGCCTTCGGCTCAGGTCATGGTCCCAGGATCCTGGGATCGAGCCCCGCATCGGGCTCCCTGCTCGGCGAGGAGCCTGCTTCTCCCTCTCCCACTCCCCCTGCTTGGGTTCCCTCTCCCGCTGTGTCTCTCTCTGTCAAATACATAAATAAAATCTTTAAAAAAAAAAAAAAAGGATAGAAAACAACTTTTCCTTTTTGCTCACAGATTCTGTGGGTACAAAAATCCAGGCGGGGCACAGCGGAGATGGCTTGTCTGTGCTCCGTCCGTGCTCTGGTGCCTCAGCTGAGAAGCTTCGGCATCTGCCGTGTCTCCACGTCTGGGAAGTGTCTTCAGCAATGCGCCTGGTAGTCAGTGCTGCCCGTTGACTGGGACCTCACCTGGGGCTGTTGAGCAGAACACGGACCTGTGGCTTCTTGCTGGGGCTGTGCTTCCTCACAGAATGGCAGTCTCGGCGTTATCAGACTTATTACGCGGTAGCTCAGTGGTCCACAAGCTAGGGTTACAGAAAGCAAAGTGGAAGATGTGTGTCCTCTTATTTCCTAGCCTTGGAAGCTCCATGAAGTCCCTTCTGTCAAATTCTATTGATTAAGGTAGTCACAGACCCACCCAGGTGCAAGGGGGAGGGGACATAGCCCCTCCTCCCTCTGGGACAGAGCCCGGGTCACTTTAGAAGAGCTGCTGGGAAGGGAGATGTCACCGTGGCCACCTTGGGTTTTGTTTTGAACCACAGGCTCTTTCTTTAGTTAATTGCCAGATGGCGTAAGTGAATTGTTTTTAGGACCCTGTTGTAGGGAAAACATGCATCTTTTAGACTACCAAGGCTCATGGCTCACCTTGAAAAACAGGGGGGAATCAAGAGAGACCAAGAGAACTGTGGATTCCCACCACTAATCTTGCACTTGAGGACATCACTCACGGAGTTAACTGGCAGGTCAGCATCTGCCACCAACCCTCCTTTAAGCTGCTGTGAGCGTCTTCTTCCTTCCCAAGTAATGAGGAAAAATGAAATGCACTTAGGGTGTAATAATGCGTATGACAACAGAGAGGGAAAGAATTTACCAGAAGGCCCAAGTGAGACCCCAGCTCCGCCAGCTATCTCAAAACAGACGGGCAGCTCATCTCCCAGGGAGTGGCCTCCAGTTCCGGCCCCCTGCCCTCCCCTGACTTGTGTCAGATTATACAATGATTATCTTACTGATTTTCGGCCACCGAATGAATTTTTTTTTTTTTTTTTTTACTAAATGTGGGTTCTATTGTTTGATGCTCTCATCCTTGTGCTTCCCCATGCTCTTTGCCAGGATAGTTATTTATTCCTTTTGGGGCGAGCTATTCTTGTGCATGGTCAGGGTGCTGAACTCCCACTGACTTCTACTGCAGTTCTCTTTGGCCTCAGTTTAGAAGTTGTCTGTGGGCCTTTAATTACACCCTCGGGCAAAGGAGAAAGAGTGCTTGAAACATGCATAAATTCTGTACATATTTCCAAGGCCTGTTTAAAAAATGCTGTCTGTCTATATTCTTTTTTTTTTTTTCCTCTTTGAACTTGGACATGGATTTTTTTTTGACGGTATGTCAAGGAAAGGGCAGTCAGAAAATATGTACGGGTATTTACTTAAAAGTTACTTAGTGAATCCGTCACAGTGCGTTCATTGGTTTTCGTATGCTATACCATATTCTGAAATGAGAGGTGTCTTACTATGTTTATATAGTATATACTATACGTTTATATGCCTTGCTGTACACAAGTGGTAGGCAGTTGGTGCCCCTCTCTGGCCATTTTATTTTCATTGTTTACAAATTAGATTAAAACTTTACTAATTTGTTCCTCTTTAAAATTTAAACACAACACTGCGCAATGTGCTGAATTTTGTTCAAGTCCGCATAAATAAATACTTGCAATGACTTTTTAAAGTAGCAAATTTCATGGATTTTAGGGAGATCTGTAGAACGGTGGAAGGGTTTTTCATTGTTGGCTGGTTGAGCAGAGTTGTGAGGTCTTGAAATCCTTCCAGTCTCTTTCTTAGCCACATTTCCTCGGGTTACCACCTGCCATGCCTCTGCTATCTATTGTAGAGGAAGGGCTGGATTATCACTGATCACAGTGATCACAGAATCCCCAGGTCCTACTAATCCCTGTCTCTTTCAGCCCCTCCCCTCCTGGATGTTTTGAATAAAAGCTGCATGGAAGTGAAGTAGGCTGATTCAGCTTCCTCCCGGTCCCGGCTCCTTGCATTACCAGCAATGCAGTGACCAGGAAGCTAGAAAAGAACGTGAATGATGCCCAAACTGGCCATTATCCCTGAACAACAAAAGGTTGGTTGTATGCCCGTGGAAAAGAGAAATGTGTGTCCTTCAGAGCGGGCTCACAGTCTTGGTGAGATGGAGTGATGTGGTGTGGTTGCTGCCGTTCCTGTTGATGGTTTGCAGCCCCTCAACCTGAGGCTGGGAATCAGGTGGCCTGGATTCATATATCCTGGCCACCCCTCACTGAAACCTAGTTTCATCTTCTGTAGAATGAGGATAATCACATCAGAGTGTTACAGTTATTTTGAGGGATAAACACTACAGTGTATATACCCAATGTTTCTTTAGTGAGAAGAGCACTTGTCCAGCACCTCTGTGTGCCGGACATATATTTTAACTCCATTAATGTTCACAACAGCTCTGTGAAGGAAGCACTGTCACCGCTCACATTTTCCAGGTGAGGCATAGCTCCTGGGCCAGGTCAGTGGGCCCCAGCTTCTTTCCCTTTCTCTTTCCCTTTATAGACCTGATTCTCTCCATGCAATGTGAGCCACATTATGTTCAAATGATAATTAGGGCTATTAACGGTCATCTTTGAAATTCTCTGATTCATTACTTCCTGCAAGTATGGCAAGGAAGCATTTTGGTCATGTTTCATCGAATTCTAAACATAAAAGTTCATATTCCAGTCCGTTTAAGGTTAGGATAAAACGATGCCGATTGTTTTCTGCAAAAAGTAGCCTCATTAAGAACTTGTATTTACTTTTTCTTATTGAAGTCAGTTTTACAGTTGGAGTTGAGAATTCAAGTGCCTTATCAGAAGGGCCAGGCAGGGAAGTGAATGAGGCAGGCTAATTTGGGATAATAGGGAAGGGTGGGGAGTATGACCAAGATAACAGCTATCTTCTCATTGATTGTTGCTCTGGGTGAGTGGAGTTCAAGCTTTAGCATGGATCAGACTCCCCAGGATGGCCTGTTAACCCAAAAATTGCTGTGCCCCCCCATCCCAACCGGAGTTTCAGGTTGGGGAGGTCTGGGGTGGAGCCTGAGAATCTGCATGTCTAACCAGCTCCCAGGTGATGCTCCCAGGCTGCCACATTTTGAGAGTTCCTGCCTGGTGAGAATGTGGGACTAACACTACCAGGTTTTCCAGTATTTCAAGTGAATCTCTCTCTTCCTTGGGGACTATGACTTTTTCAAGGTCTTTTCTGGTCCTCCAGACACTTCCCTACCGAAAAACACTCAGACCATACAACGATTGGTCAAGAAAAACACTAGGGAGAAACGTCAAGTCAATCTCTTCTGTAACTGAAATCTCCTACTTTTTAAATGTTGGCAACAGATTTAAAAGTTTTTAAGTCTGTGCCGCCTACCCCTGTCTCAGCCAAAAATAAACATGTCTTTTGGCTCAATTCAGCTTACAGATGAGCAGTTTGCAACTTCTGCTTTAGATGCTAAGGAGACACAATGGATGAGAGTAAAAGATTTAAATTTTTAAGAAATTTCTGTGAGTAAAACTATTATGGAAAACTTTTGCAGAATAAAAGAAAAGCTAGTCCAGAAACCTGCAGCACGTACTTGGCTTTTATAACCTGAGACAGAAATCCATAAACTATTAAAATGAACAACACACCATTCCCTCGCTTAGGCACATGCATCCTGGGAGTTGTGGTCACTAAGTGAGCCTATCAGCTAGTGACAGGCATGGCTCGTGTGAGAGATCCTAGCGGGGCAGCGTCCTTTTCATCCTCACCTTGCTGTACCTCTGGTACTTCCCAGACTCTTCTCCAAGCTCCACCAACAACCAGCTTCCTGGCTTTCCTGATCTCACTTTATTTTTGGTTTCAGCTTCCCCTGCACCTTTTGCCACTTCCATACGCATTGTGAAAGCTTCTGTGTACCCTTCCAGTTAGACTAATAATAGTCATAATGACAACAGCTCGTATTTGTGAGCATTTATACTGTTTTAGGCTCTCCACTTGTGTTTTCTCCTTTAATCTTCGTAACAACCCCCATGACAGGGAAAACGTTACTATCCCCATTTTAAAGGTAAGGAAACAAGGCACACAGAGGTGTGGCTTGTCTAAGATCACATAATTAATAACAAGAAGAGGCCTTTAATCCAGACTAGCCAGGGCAGGACTGAAGCCTGAAACCACTAGACTACCTCTGCGGTAAGGCTTTGACCCCTCATTTTTCCTGTAGGACCTGGACCAGTGAGGAGGCTGAGCCCACTGCAGCCCACAGAATCATCCCCACTTTCCCTCTATCTCCAAGTGAACGTCTGGCTCGTCAAACGTTTATCTCAGTAGAAATACGATGATGCACCACGTGAGACCAGGCTCACTGCTCTTTGAAATGTCTGGAGTCGCCTCATGGGACTCATGCAGGATTTATTTGATTGAAAGCTTTACTTGGTTTGGCCTTTTAATAATAATCATTTTGGTTTGTAGCTGAGCTAGTAGTCAACAAAAAATTTCAGGCGTCATTGCATTTGGGACCCACTAGACCAGCCCTACCCAATAAAAAATAGAATATGAGCCACAAATACCAGTTAGATATAAAACTTAAAATTTTCTAGTAGCCACATTTTTAAGAAAGTTAAAAGGAACAAGTGAAGTTAATTTCAAGAATACGTTACTAACTCACTCTCCAAAATATTATCAATTTCAACAATTAATATAAAACCAGGGAGAGATTTTACATTATGTTCCACACCTAGTCTTCAAAATTCGCGGTTACTTTTACACCTACAGCCCCTCCCAGTTTGGACCAAACACATTTCGGTGCTCAGTCGCCACATGTCGCTGGTGGCTATGGTATTAGCCAGAACAGCACTGTACCAAAGAGATGTGGAATCACACGCAGTGAGAAAACCCTGAAATGCCAAGTGCAAACAGGAGAGGAGCCACAGGGGAGAAGAGAATTAGGAAAGCATCTGGATACAGTTATAAAGAAGTGATTTTGGGGGACACCTGGGTGGCTCAGTCGGTTAAGCGTCCAACTCTTGATTCGGCTCAGGTCGTGATCTTGAGGTCATTTGAGATCGAGCCCTGCATCGGGCTCTATGCTCAGTGGGGAGTCTGTTTGAGAGTCTCCCTCTCCCTCTGCCCTTCCCTCTGCTCACGCTCTCTCATTCTCTTTCTAGAATAAATAAACCTTTTTTTTTTTTCTTTTTTAGAAAGAAGTGATTCTGGAGGAAGATAATGAGAAACTTTGGGGAAATTTTGCTAATTGGTGGAAAGTCTAGTTGGCAAAAAAAATACGTATATTTGCTCCTCACTGATTTATTTAGGAAAGTTGATTTTTATTCGAAGCTAGGGGAAAAAACTGCACATACCACAGTTGAGGACATCAGATCATGAGAGAGAACTTCAGAAAGAATAATTTGAGGACCAGAGTTATTCCATTTGAGTGACTTAAGCTTCTTGACTTCTAGACAGACCCTCTCAGTTTTCTAGATCAGATGAGCATGATGAGTGTTTAAAATCATATTTCTTCTTTTTCCTGCTGGTAAGAACATGCACCTTCAGCTCTCGTGGTGCTCGCTTTGGGGTCGGATGGTACAAATAAAGCATTGGCTTTCTAGGCCTTGTTTTGGTAGTGTGGGGGAAAAAAACCCCGCAGAGATAAGAGCCAGGGAGACTGGAGGATGTGATTATGAGTAAAACTTCTTTGGATATGTAATGCCAACAGCACAAACTGTTTTCATTCCCCGTGTTAGTTAATGGCTAATCTAGAGATTGTACTGCCGTTTGCTGATAGAGCACAGTTTAAAATATTTTATCATTAATGTGACAGGGAGTTGGATAAAGAAAATGAAGCGTGATTATAAAATGCTAATTATCGTCCTCAAGTGCATATTGGGCACTCTCAAATATTTGCAGCGTAATTTGCTTTATTTATTATTTTGGTTTGGTTATAAATGTTAATTCAATTGCAGATGGTGTGTTGGCAATTTACAGAGCTATAAAGTTATTTGGAAATCCTAATATTTCCTACCAAAATGTTCTGTTGGTGATGGACGAGCTAAATTAAAAAGCCCCTGCTCTTTAGAGTTAAATACATTAATTGGCAAGTAGGCTGCAGGGATTTCCAGACCCGTGCTGGCTACATTAACTCCTTAAAGGAGTCGAGGACATGATGTGTAATTTAGAATGGGCATTTTCTCCATGAGAAAAGGTGGCAGGAGAGAGGTCTTTTTTTTCCTACCACCCTGCTAATGTTTCTCAAGGCTGAGATTTTCTTCATGTTCTGGTTCGTAGGTCTAGACACACGCTTGAAGCCACATTTTTGCTGTACTACACCAGTGGTTTCAGAGACTGTGATGTTGACAGCTGAGGGGTATTTGTGTATGACGGTGTATACGTGTCTGTCCGTGAGTGAGAGCAAGAAACGGAGATGGTGTTTTCTCCAACCTTACAGGTGCCTTAAAAATATACTCCTGTGTGAGGCCAGTGGTTGCCAAACTGACTGCCCACAGGCTACATCTGGTTTGCCACCTGTTTTTGTAGAGCCGAAAGCAAAGAATAATCTTTACATTTTAAAGCTTGGGAAAAAAAAATTTTTAAAAATAAGATATTTTAGGTCGCATGAAAATTCTATGAAATTCAAATTCAGTATTTGTGAATAAAGTTTTCTCAAAACACAAGCAGGCCCATTCACTTATGAATTGTCTGTGGCTGCTTCCACCCTACTGTGGCAGAAACCGTATGAAGAAACTAGGCAGAAACTAGCCTAAAAAGTTTACATCTGGCCCTTTGCAGAAGGAGTCTGCCAATCTCTGGATCAGACTACCTAAGGTGTAATTTATAAAACAAATCCTTAACCTCTGTGTGTGGGTTTGTTTTTGTTTTTGTTTTGTTTTTTTTTTTTTAACTCTCTACAAAATTTATGGTAACATAAGCAATTTGGGGAACAAATAGGTTCAAAACACAACTCTTCATTTTTGAGAGGTGAGAAAGAGATTATAAATACCAGCACTGGCTTCCTCCTTTTGTGGTGATGTTGATCATTCAAAGAAGTGATACTGTATTACTAATGTAAATAATTGTGTGCTTCACATACAGCAATATGCTCAAAGCATTCTCCTTGCCCCCAAAATAAGGATAAAAGTAAAGATTGTTTTCTTTTATTGTCAAATTAAAAGCATAAACTAAGCCATGTTGCTGGATCATTCTATTTGTGTTAACAATTAAGGATTGTACATGGAAGCACAGTACTTTCAGAAAATATGGCTGCCTTATAGAACTCGTTTGGGAAAATGTCATTCTTTACTAAGAAATACTGTGCTTAATTAATTCTTGCTCCTAGGAAGTCAACTTGGGGCACTCATTATGGCCGTAATTGGTGGTATAAATTCTGAGACCCCGGAGGAAAACACATTGCATGGTTAGTGGTCTCTGGCCCTTTGGGTGAGCCTGCAGAGGGGCCAGCCCCATCTCAGCGAGTGACAGCTTCTGGTTTTGATGGCTTCGGGTCTGGCCACACTGATATTAGGTTTAAAGGCTAGTAGTGAGCAGTAAGAAAAGAAATGCAATGACTTGTCCCGGTGTTTTGCATTAAACAGTGTGAGACAACCTTCTGACTTGGAAAAATGTGTTTCTTTGAACTCCGGTTTTTCGTATTAAATTATATTCATTATATGGCCCATCTGGAATCTCCTGCCAGGCCAAAAATCATCTTACAGACATTAGCAAAAGGAAGTTAAATGTAATTTTTTTTAATTGTATACTTTTCATCTCCATTTATTTTTTTCCCTTTTATTGGAGAAACCAGACGGAAAGGAAGGCAGGAACCTCTCCCTCACTCCCATTCCCTTCGGGAACGGAGGCAGAGCATCCCTGGCACTGTACCGCTCATCCACTGACTGGAGGTGATGATGGGGCTGTCTAGATTCCGGGGATAATTGCGGGAAAGGTCAGGAGTTCAACTTGAAGCGCACACCAGATCGGGGTGATGGGGTTTGGAGAGTAAGTGCGGCGTGGTGGCTGACTTTGGGCCCGCACTGATGTGGGTGGTCACCGATATATTTGACGGTGTGGAAGTGCAACTCTCAAACATCACACGTGATGTGGTCCATTTATGTGGGCTGGTATGGACTGTGGTTTTGCTGGGAGTTGTTTGCTGGATTTGGACTCCGTCTGAAAAGGACCCATATTTGGGAGACTTCTGGCTCTCTTCATCTCTTTGCTTCTTACCAAACCAGACACGTCCCGCAAAATGTACAGACCTGAGGCTCATAGTGGGGACATAGGAATGTGTGTTTCCTTGTTTGGACACATGGAAATCTCAACTGTTAGCTCTAGAAGGTAGGTAGAGAACTTCAAATGTGTGAAATGGAACTGTAAGGACAGTTCAGTAGTTTGCTCCAGACGGCCCAAAGCCAGATTCAAGGCAGAGCGTAAACTCGCCCACCACCCTTTGGACTTGCACTTGGGTGCTTGTCTTTTTAGCTATCTGCCGTTCTGGTTGAGGATATTGGACAAACTGAGTCATTTCCCCATCAACCTTCCACCCATCTGTATGAGCAGATATTTACCGAAAGCTGGGTAGGGCACTGGATTTGGTGTGGAGGATACAAAAGCTAAAGAGTGATGATGAGTCTCCAAGCTTAATAAGCTACATCAGAACAATGCTAGTCATTATCTGTATATACTCTACCACTCATCTGGAGATTCACCCAAAGGAATTCCGAGTTGCTGTTGAAGGAATATTTTAAATTCTGATAAGGGTGAGTTACTTTTTGGTAGCATACTAACATATCTAGTACCTGTGGTCATTTTTTTTTTTTAAGATTTATTTATTTATTTGAGAGAGAGAGCAAGGGGAGGGGCAGGGGGAGAGAGACAGAGAGAGAGCGAGAGAAGCAGACTCCCCACTGAGTGTGGAGCCCAACGCCAGGCTCAATCCCATGACCCCGAGATCATGACCTGAGCTGAAACCAAGAATCGGACACCCAACTGACTGAGCCACCCAAGCACCCCTGCCTGTGGTCACTTTTTGATGTAGGCCTTTGGGGATCAAAAGGGAGGAGAAGCATTAGGGCTTATTTTGAATTTCTAGTAATGAATCTTTGTATCCTATGTATGATTTCATTGCAGTCAGGTGCCAATCACAGGTTAGTAATTTTATTACCTAAATATATTTTCATTGCCATGAGTATTTTTTTTTTTAGGACAATGTCTTCAAGCATACCTAGAGATGATCTCATCTGATTTATGTTGCTTTTTACCACATACCTGAGAAGTGGAGGGCAGAGGGCGGAGGAATGCGGGGGTGATCGTCGACCTCCCCCCCGCCCCGTCACTCACACACAATGGGTGCCTTTGTGCCTGGATGCTGGTGTGATGTGCGTGCTGTCATGGACTCCCTCAGCCAGGAGCTTCTTTAAGGAAGCTGGCTCTGTCCTACCCTCGCTCATGTTTGACACGGTAATAGACACACATTACAAACGTAAATAGCAACTCTAGGTTTCCTCTTCCTTCGCAGTGTGTTAGAAGCTACTTCCACTAAATGGGTTACTTTGGCTTTAAATAATAGACCCCATCACTTCTCTGTTCCTCAGCGTGTGACTCGGTTTCACATACCACTCTCCACTTTCAACAAAGCAGATAAGGTATCAACACAATTAAAAGTGAAAAATAATCTGTCCGCTTTGCCGGTAGTGAATGCTTACAGAACACACACTGATACAATAGATTTTAAATAATTTATGTCCGGCACTTTTTTTTTTTTTCTTCAATCTGTAAATGAGGACACCTAATGCGGAATGGCCGGCATGATACTCTATCCTTCCCCTATTAAGATAACAAGATGAGGGGGCAATGATTCAGATCAGCGTATTTTTGGAGCACAGCGCGGATAAAAATTAAAAATTAAAAGAGATGATGCTCTGAAATACTTTGGGTAAGCAAGCTCATAAAAGCCATTAGGAAACCTGAAATTACAAATGAATTCAGACTCTCCTTTTGAGGGCTCCTAAAAACCCTTTCCGTTTTCTTGGCAGGATTCAAACATTACTTTTGTGTCACTGCCTGGTGTTTTCACAAGGTCCGTTCTGATGCCCTCTAAGGTGTAATGTTCAGTCCTGATGTGTCGCTTGCAGCCGTCTTTGGTCTGAACGAAGTAAACTTTAGGTGATGTTAAAAACAAATAGGAATTAGTATGAGATACATTAGGTCTTCCCCCGCATAGATACATTAACTCTCAGATTACCAGGATCATGTGATTCATGGCTGCTTTTGCAGCCCTGAAGGGGTGTTTGGTCCAATCCTGAAGAATTTATCCAGCTTCTGTAACTCCTGTTGGCAGTAAAGGGCATTGCCTCCACAGATCCCTGAGGTCTAGGGACAGTGCTGTCCCACGGAAACAAAACTGCTAAATTGTTTACAAAACGTCATTCAGTCCTTTGGTGGTTAAATGTAGCTTGATCATGATTGATGGAAGCCCAACTCTTTTTCCTACACCTGCCTGTGGCCATCTCCTAATTATTCATTTGAGAAAACTCTGGATAAAAATACCAATCCTGAAAACATGTGTGTTCCAAGGAAGAAGGCCAACCATGTCCAAGGGAATTTTTACTTCTGTTTGATCTAAGGAAAATAATTCCCAAATTCCATGCACAGGCCGATGCTTAGGAAAAGCAAGTTCTTTCAGATGGGTTCAACATAAGCACACCCTCCTAAATTCTCTTTTCTTGTCCTTTTGAAGAAACTGAAGAGGGTAAGTAAAGTTCCAGGGGATGATCATCTGAAGAAAGCAAAAATAGGAGGAAGCACCCCCAAAACTCCCACATGAGCCTCACTGGCCTGGGGGGCCAGATCTGACCCCCCCATCTTCCAGAGCAGGGTACAACATCAGGGACTGCTGTCCATTAGCAAACCCATCCTGGGCAGCAGAGCTTTGTGAAGCCAAATGGGAAGTAGCCACTGAGGAGAGAAATATAATTTTGATACAGGAAATAGAAGAAGAACATCACTCAGGATACATGTTTCTTCTGTCTAAAGCCAGCAATTTTGGAAAATGAAGCTAAGAGTTTAAAAATAAGAGCTCTTTTTGGGAAAATAAAACCGGCCCCCCAACATCCATTAGGCGGCCTTTAATTGAAAACTGGAGAACAATCTAACTAATTGGCAGGTACCTCTTTTATTGCGGGGCCTATTTTTCCCTCTCTCCAGTGTAATCAAAAGACTGCCCCTCTTTTTTATCAACCAAAGTCAGGTATGAAATGGAAACGCAGAGAAATAACACTTAAAAATTGTGTGTATTCTGCCCAATTTTCTCTTATAAAATAGGCACAGAAAGTACAGAAGTTAAGGTCCTCAACACAGCAGTAGCTCCAGAAGTGGATTTTTATATAGCACAGTGCTGAGGTGGAGGCTATAACGTGCTTAATTGCAGACAAGTCCGTGTTGTTTAAAAGAATTTTTACCTTTTACGTTGGGGACCTATTTAATTTCAAATCCAGGCACTGTGCTGACATTATATAGCAACTTTAATTTTAAAGATCAAGAAAGAGGAGCTGTGGGTGAAATTTGAGCGTATTTCTTGCTAATTTGGAAAAAAAAGAAGGGAGGTTGGGATAAATTACGAAGTTAGAATTGCTGTCTGAATTATGATATTGGAGTTTACTATTGAAAATATAACTTCCTCCTTCCTTTTCCTTATACTTAAAGAATTTTGGTGGTGGTTGTATTTGTTGAAGTTAGGGTTCTCTGCTCATCTTTTTCTCCCCTTCCTTCCCACTGAATCTCCATATGATATTTAAAAAGCAAAATAACTTGCAACATGTTACTTTTTAATTATAAAAGTTGCATATGCTCCATCACAAAGATGATTAAGATACCGCCCTCCAAGGATTCCTGCTTCCAGGAAGAAAGAGGTGCAAGGATCGATGTTGTACCAAGAATGTTACAATGGAGTGTGTGCTGGTATGATGGTATGTGATTCACAGGTGCCTGGAGCTATATTGGAGCATGAGTGGGCATGAGCAAGGCAGGGAAAGGACTTTTGAGGCCTAGGGAGCAGCATATGTAAAGGTACAGAGGTGAAAGAGAACACTGTAGGTTTGGGGGACCTGGCTAAGTGTGGGTACACAGAAGGCTCACATTGAGGGCCGGCGGGCTCTAAATGATTTTGCTGATGATGTCATTGTTTAGATGCTGTGGGTTTGGGCTAATACAGCATGTCAGGTCATTGCCTGAAGTCACCACGGCTTTTCCATACAAGGACAGAATGCATTTTGAGAGGTGGAACTTCAGCAGTATTTTCTCAATAAACTGTGAGTAAGATTTTTGCACTGTCTGAGCAGTGTCTGTGGTGAGGAGAAGCAGAAGGCTGCATCTGATAAATGCCCATTATTTTATAGTTGTGAGACTCCTGAAGACCTAACTGTAAATGCCTGATCAGCTTCCCTCCTGCTCCCACATCCTCTGTGATTTCTTCCTTTTCAATTTGGATTCAGGATGTAACCACCTATAACATAAGCAAGAGAGATTCCAGTGAGAAAATCCCAGAATGGCCCTGGATATTAAATTTCCTTGGAAAAAGGGCAACAAATTGTGGACAAGCATTTTTTGTTTTTTTTTCTTTTCTAATTGAGGTCCTTCTTAGCATTATGAAAGAATATAAGTGCATGATGATTATTGGGTTCTGTGAAAGGCTTTTGAATTATGTGATATGCAGAGTTGTCATGGTGATGTACGTTGTCATCAGCGTGTCATGACAGAGCTAAGACCTGGCTTTGTTGATGGTGAAATGTTGCATACCAAACTTCTAAAAGAGATTTAAAAATTTATGCTCCTCTGCAAAGGGTGTAAGCATATTTGAGCATGTTTTGGCTCTGTCTCCTTCTGCTTGCCCCAAGGCCCCCCCTTTCAGTCCAGATGAGATTTGGTAATTCACAAAGCACCTGGGGTCTGCTAACTCCTGGGCTGTAGCTGAGGAGCCATTTTGGTGCATTTTCTCAGTAAAATATTTGAGAACTAGAAAACTTAAAATGCATTGGCTTCTTGCCCAGTTATATTTAGAGTAATCCTGATAATAAATCGGTAACTATGGGTTTCACCGTGGAAGGGGACAAAATAACTGACCCAAGTAATCTAGAAAACAGATGTCTTTAGTTGGTTTAAAGTGAATTCTCTTTTTTATTTTAAGACCAGATTTAAAGAAAGCTATGTGGAGCTCAGTGAAATCATCCATTTCAGACTTTTTTGCTTTCTTAAGATTTTTTCTCCCTACCATATCTCAACTCAAAATCTTGAGAAGAGGGGCAGTGGTCCCCAATATACAGTATTGATAATATTTAACCTGCTGTACAGAAATGCTCTGGGTAACAGATGTACTGCTTGACCTCAGATTCTTCACCTTCTTTCTAATTCACTCTTTATGTCAATGGCTTCCAAGTGGGGGTCAGAGACATCTCGGAGGTATATGAATGAGCTTCTGGGCACCCTCCTGAACTTGCACCTAAATATATATGCTATTTGGGAGGACACTGTATCCAATTCTGAAAAAGTTCTTCGTATTCTTCCTGGTCCTCCCAGCCCCCTCCAAAGTCTCTTACCCATGTGGGAAACAAAGCCCAATAGTGAAACATAAAATGCTTCCCAAATGGTGTTCCTTTCTGGCTCTTCCTAGAGTGGTGGACTTGCTCGGAAGCACCCCAAAGAGATCCTGGCGTAAGTGTGACTGTGGTAGACTTCTATAATTCTGTCTTATTTACAGTCTTAAAACTAGCTTGGAGGTCAACCAGAGAAGGAGATTACCTAAAACTTCCACGTCCTCACAAACGTTAACACTTTGGAAACCTTTAGATAGAGAATAGATGGGATTCTAGAGCCAGGCTAGCTCCTTAATTGGCAGGACCCAATACAAAGTGAAAATGCTGGGCTCTTGTTCAAAAGTTATTCAGAATTTCAAGACTGTGAGAGCAGGGCAGTAACCAAGCACGAGGCCCTTCCGAGAACAGGCCAGCCCTGCCCAGAACAGATCGCTTCACTTGTTGAAAACAGCCAGTTTAACTATCAATGTGGATCTGCCTTATGAAACTCTCTCCCCAAGAATTGTGTTTGGAGGTTATTGGCCCCCAGACCTGTGGATTAGAGTGGAGTTATGATAATCGACCCATAGGATAGCTGATCACTTAAAAAAAATTATTTTATCCAAGGTCATGTTTTTGAAATCTAAAAAGACATGTTTTCACCAAAATTAAAAGACATTTTATCCAACTGATTAATCTCTCCTTACTGTTGGTTTCCAGTTTATATTACCTAGTAGCATTTTTTCCCTGGATCATATTACTCTAAAATAAAGAACACTGTGAATTGAATTTATGGCTCGGTGCCCTTCTTGGGACACTGAAAACTTTGGAAGTTTAGATCGTGATTTTCTGATGTTGTGAGTTCAGGTTCTCGGTTAAGAACTGCCTGTTCATTGGTATTCCTTCCCAGGGAGTTTTAATTAATTGGGGATTAAAAGGATCGAGAGCACTGGCCTCTGGGTCTCTGGAGGTTGAGCTCTCGGGTTCACCTGACAAAGTCCAGGACAATGCCATCATCACCCTCTTCCAGAATGACTGGTTCCCACAGAGGTGATGCTTTTGCTAAATCTGTCGTCATTGCCTTTTTAGCACCATCTTTCTAGACCTCTCCCAAGATAAAGGCTTGCCTTGCTAGCCTAGAGAAGAGTAAACGTGCCAAAGAAGCTTCTGGTCCAAGGAAATTGGAAGGAGACAGGCCTAAAATCTATGGTCAAATTCTAAGCGAAGGGACAGGAGACACTTTCCCAGTTAGCAGGCAAGAGGCACCGTGGAATGATGGACCTTCTAGAAACCAGGGCTACTAAACAGCAGAGCACTCGGGCTTCACTACTGTCACTCATTCATCTTTACTCAATTCCCAACAGTGGGATCTTGTTCTGTCAGGATTTTTTTTTTTTTTTAAAGAAAAAAATAACTCTAAGCCTCTACCCCTTGGGACAACTCAACTTTCTTGTTTGGAATATGAATCTTAGGTGGTTTTCCTTTCCGTGGCCCCGAGTGCGGCCCCCTCCCTAACTCGCTGAGTGGCCTTTGAGTTACATTGGTGCCCACCCTCCCTGCTCAGGAGGAAACTCTGTCATCAAAATAGTAGGCTGTTTTTCTACTTTCTCCCTCCCTCTCACCCATTGTCTTTCAGTGGGGTGAAAAGGTCTTCACTTTTCTCTTTCTCCCCCACAAATCTTGCTATTAATAACTTTTCAGACATTGTCACGCATAGACTTCCACTCACTCTGGAGGGTGTTTTTTGTTTGTTTAAGGCAACGTGTTTCCTGGTCTGAAAACCGTGTTTCCCAAAGTAGCCGTGATGGGATTATTCCATGCTCACCTCCCACTGGCAGCATCTTTGCTTCTGGCTGGAAATGGGAATTGCAGCTCTGTGCTGGCCTGGGGCCGCACTTCACCGGGCCCCAGCCCTGCTGGCCCCGGGGGGAATGACGACCGCGGACAGCTACCTGGTTACCTTCTGAGTGAGATGGAGTGGAAATATTTTCCCTTTCATGACCGAGGGAGAACGACGAAGTAAAACTCCTCACTGTCTCTCTCTTCTTTCACTCTAGAAGGGGAAATTACCCTTTTGAACTTTGCATGGGATAAGAATTAACTCTGCAAAAGCCCAGTGCAAACAGATGTGCTTCCCACGATACTTTTTGGGTGGATTTCTCCTGATCCAGTGCTTTTTATGACTGATATAGTGTCGAGTGGCCGGGTTGTTGTTGTTGTTGTTTTTAAATAAAAGAAATAAGGTTTTTTGGGGTTTCTTTTTTTGGGGGGTTCTTTAAAGATTTTATTTGAGACAGAGAGAGAAAGAGCACAAGCAGGGGGAGCAGCAGGCAGAGGGAGAAGCAGGCTCCCCGCTGAGCAGGGAGCCCCATGTGGGGCTTGATCCCAGGAACCTGGGATCATGACCTGAGCCGAAGGCAGATGCCCAGCCAGCTGAGCCACCCAGGCTCCCCAAGAAATAAGTTTTTACTTAGTGCCTTTCTTCAAACTATCACGACACATGTCACACATGTTGAACCTGATGTAAATGGCTCTAGGCCTAAAAAGCTACTTCCATTCTAAACACTGCACTGTGAATTCTCATAAGTAACTTTATGATTAAATATGAGTCAGCAGATTGCGCTGTTATTTCAGAAATCGAGGATTCTTGGGTTACATTCCTGACCAGACCTAAGGGCAGGTTCAGGGGTATGGGTATTTGTATTCATATCCAAAGCTTACTATCCACTTTAGTATGTGTTAAATCAATGCATGAGGAAATCCGTGATTCAAAGCCTCCTGAACAATCTTGGCAGATTATAATTCTGACCCTAGCCACCTTCTGCACAGAAGAGTGAGTACTTCCCTAGTAAATGCCCGACATGGCCATCTAGATCCTGCCTAGTCTGATTGTCAACCTGCTCTCTCAGCTGCATCTTGCACACACATAGCCCATCATTTACATCTCTGCCAACCCGGACCACAGCCCCTTCCCTGTATGTCCTCACCTGGGATCTTGGCAAAGCTGAGCTGTTCCTTCAGGGAAAGCTTGCCGTTTGAAGCCTTACCTCTTCATTAAAGCTGAAATCTAGCGCCAACTCCCTTCTGACTCCTTTGAATTCTTATGGCCTTTACTCAGTAAATATTTTAAGTGGGCCTACTATGTGCCAGGCACTCTACTGGGCACTTTTTCACTTTCTGCTTCCATTAAAAGTTCTTATCACACTGCGTGGTGGCATCTGCTAGAGTATTCACTTGATTTTATGTTCCTGGTAACATTGAGACAGAGCAGGAACCATGCTTTCTGTATCTTTGTATGCCCCAGGAGAACCCACCACATCCACTCCAGTTAATTGGCATTGGATGAATGAATCAGTACGGGAATGAGTATATATAAAGATGGCCCTTGGAATCATGAGGTTGTCTACCCACAATAGTCTGTATTGTTCAGAGATTCAGAACAGTGTTCTTTCCTATCCGGGAGCCTTTATTTTAAATACAAAATGTGTATTGGAAGTTTTCCAGAAGAGGGCTTTGGAAAGAGGAGGTTTCATCAATAACAAAAGCTACCATTCACTGGGCACTTGCTATGTGCTGGGCATTGGTTTCATACTTTATATGTGTCCCTTACTTAATTGGGTACACTAGATAATCCCATGAAGTGTAGGTGCTTTCCTTATCCCAAATGAGGAAACGGGCCTTCGCGTTAACTCACTTAACGTCCCACAGGTAGTAAGCAGCAGAGTCAGAATTCAGATCCATAGGTACTCGAGCTAACGTCCAGTTCTTAATCGCCAAGCTAGTATCTAAACCAACAAAAAGCACTCTGTTTGGGAGATGGTAGGGAATATTATGTGTGATGACATCTGAAAACCAGAAGTTGAAACATGGTCCACGGAAGGAAAAAAACAAAGTATCAGAGTTAGAGAAATGATTTGAGAATGTTAGAGGAGATAAGGTGGCCGAAGTTACCCTCAGATCAAAACATGAAGCAGGGAGGGCAATGAGGCACTTTTCTCTATGTCTTTGATAGATTTGGGACATAGGACTAGTCTACCAAGGTAATTATGAATTTTAGATATTTAGGGACAGGAGAATATTCAGATTTAAAAGAGATGGTTACCTTTCCTTTTGATCTAGGGGTGTGTCTGCACTGTAGGTAAGAGAGAATTAGGTAGAACAATGGTACCTCGCATCCCCCAGGGGAGACAGAAGTAACCTGAGTAGGCAGTGGGCCTTCTGGGATTAGTGCTAAGACATGTAGCAAATCACTCCAATGCATATGTGGCCTTTGCCACCATAGGAGTATTTTTTTTCTTTTCATTTGCTTGGATCCCAGTTCATTGATAGCAAAAAGTAGAAGAGCATGAGGTAAGAAAGGTTAGAAAAACTGTGGTCAGAAAACACTGGACTCAGTTTGTGGTGCAGATCTATCTTCTTGATTTAAGTAGCTAGAGTGTTAATTGTGTTTCTCACAAACACAGGAGTCCTGATTTACCACCAAAAGTCATAATTAGAGAACTCAAGATTAACCAACAGAAGTTATGATCAACAACAGAAATCATAGCTAGCCAACACGAATCCATGTTAGTGATGCTTAACATGGTTAACCAACAGAAGTCTTGACATGATTACATGTCAAACCAGTGGATCTTCTACTAACTTCTGAGAAATCCGGCTGCTCACTTAAGTACAGACAATATCATCCTCAGGGAATGCATTACTGTGGAGGAATATTTTATGGAATTAAGGTATAGTACATCCAGGATTCTCACTCTGTCTCGGATTAGAGCTGAGGGCATCATCATCTGTTCATTTAACAACTGTTTATTGACTATCTACCATGTAAATTCCCTGTCCCAGTACTGGGGATATTCAGCTAATATGCACCCATACAGTTTTATGAGGTGTTGAAATACTGAAGTACTTCCCTACCATCTGTCGAATAACCATTGCCTCCAGTCTTTCCCTACCCCCACCCAAGTCCACAGTCTTGGTTCCGGGGAAGGCACCTTAAACACTGCTTCGAGGCCACGTGGGAGCCCAACAACCTGCCCACTTTAGTTCTGGGGAAGCTGGCGTCCTGTCCCCGCTTCTCTGTCAGGGCATCAGCAAGGAAGAAGTCACACTTGCTGGTGGTACTGTGACACCCAGTTGTAGAAATCTGTGATACCCATTTGGCTCCCCGGGACTGTGACTGCTGGCCACAGCCTGGCTTTCCCCCATGTTGCCCATATATCCTCCGAAGTGAACAGTACTATTTAATATTTTAAATATTATACTTAAATTGGAATAATATAGAGAGAGAAGCAAATACCAGGGTTACCTAGAAGAGGAAGCATTTATGTGTGCTGGGATCAGTCAGAGAAGGCTTCCTGGATGAGGTGACATACATCTTGAAGACAGAATTTTTCTGGGTTTACTGGGAAAAGGATGTTTCAGGAAAGTGAGAATAAAACTGGGGGGGCGCCTGGGTGGCTCAGTCAGTTAAGCATCCAACTCTTGATTTCTGCTTGGGTCATAATCTCAGAGTTGTGAGATCAAGCCCTGTGTCCGGCTTGCACTGAGCATGGAGCCTGCTTAAGATTCTCTCTTTCCTGCTCCCTCTGCCCCTCCCCCACGGCCTCCCCCCCAACAAAAAAGAATAAAGTTGTGGTGTCAGTAACCCTAGACTAGTCCCCTGCAAATTGCAGTTTTTGCCCGTACAGGTGGAGGACCTGTTCTTCCTTAGTCTTCAAACACCACCCCTTCCTTGCTCACAGAAACTCCTTCATCCTCACTTTCAAGGCATCCCACCTTGTCACTCTCTGGTGTGATGACACACTTGGAATCCCAGAAATGTACATCTGGAAAGGACCTTGGAAATCAGCCACCCAAGCCCCTCACTGAGAAGACGAGAGAGCTTCACCTCCTTGGGCTGAGTTGCCCAAGGCCACATAGTGGTCATGAGGAGGCTGCAATCCAGCCCCTGCACTTCCTCTCCACGGCTCTTCCTCTCCTGTCTCCTACCTCTTCTCTCTCCCTCTTCACCCCCCAGACTGCTCCTCCCAATGGGACCAAATCCTTCCTTTTACACGCTCAGCTTCTCAGGGCTTTCTCCTCCAGATGTGTCTCTGCCCATCCACTTGCTTAAAGGACTATCACCCTTTGGATGCAGCACTTCTAAAGCCCCTTTTTACGTATGAGAAGATTGGGTTGCAGTTTTATTTCTCAAAGCATGAGGCTTCGAATTCTAGGTGGCGCAGGTCCGTGGCTCTCCATCTCACTGAACCACATAATGAGAAGCAATTTCTCTGAATTCCTCAAAGAGAAAGTCTCAAGTCAGTGCCAGTCTGTCTCTAACATTTGCTTAGCTCCCTTTTCAGCGAGAAGTGACACAGTCTGGGGTGCTCAGCCCTTAGCAGATCCAGTATCTAGTGAGAGCGAAATAATATCTGATTATTATTTTGCTTGACTTTTATTTGTGTTATATTTGCCTTTTAATATTGACAGTTAGTGCTGGTTTTCAAATGAAGCCAGAGATTAAAGGTCTTCCTCCATTTTAAGTAATGTTAAAAGGAAGAGTCAACTTAAGTAAAAATACTGAGTTGATAGAATTGAGGTGGCATGGGGCTCCCGTGTCACCCACAGGCACACGTTAGGTCCTCAAAGCCTCAAAGCAGTGGTCTATGAGGAAATAAGGCTTAGATAATAATATCTCACATCTCCTAGGAGGAGGATTTGTAGAATGCAAACCTCTCTTTGGCCTCAGAGGGCTTTTCTGTTTACCCAATCCATGTATAAAAATACCTCCCAGCATATATGTTAGTCAGCAAGTATTCTACCGTGCTGGAAATGATTTACTGAAACTTAGACCTCCTCCTGATATCTAGCCAAAAATCTGATTGGAAAACCAAGAAGACCTATTTAGTTTCTGCCGACACTGTTACTGAAGCAGACTGAGTGGATAACTAATGACATAGAAAGTTCTTTACTTCTCTCTCCTTTCATTTGTATATCATGAGATTGTTTTTCTCCCCGTCTTGGTCACTCACTAAGAATTTGCTGAACTGAATATTTTTGGCTTTTTAATAAATGGAGGAGGTCACCTTTGTCCATACCTCACTGGTTTCACACATGCAGAAAAGACTGGATCTTCCAATGGGTCAGTGTTTCTTGGCAGGAGAGCAGTGCAGTTGCTGTAAATTGAGTTTGTACATCTGGCAGCCAAAAGTGTCCTGTAGGTATATTTTTTGCATGAAAAGATATGTTTGAGGTGACCACTCTGCACAGATTTTCTGTTAGAGGCTCGGAGTATTGGTAACCTGTTATTTTAGATTTGGAGCATATTTGTAGCTCCAGAGGTACCAAAATAAACTGTGTTTTCTTGGAAAATGTGTGTCTGGGATGTGACAGGAGTTGCAACCTTAAACAAGATTTCCAGGCGTTTACAGTTGAACCATGCCAGTAAAAATATGTTTATTTAGACATTAAAATCCTAGGGTGCCCACGTAAACATCCTAAACAATGTGTGAGCTTTCTTTGTTAATGTGCTTTAGCTCTAAATGTTTTTAGTTCTGGTTCCTGGAGCGTTAATGCACTACAGGGAAAGTTGAACTCAGATGGTGAGTCTTATGTGCTGTTTAGCACATTCGGTGGCGTGTTTCTTATATCCAAGAGAATTGTTGCTAATGTAGGTAAAAGTCACATCACAGTTGAGAAGGTAAAGCTCCCTGCTCTTAATACTCCTAGCAATAGAGGAGGTATTTGTCCGGCAATTAGGAGAGAGAAAAGACAGCAGGTATACCCTTCACTCACTGCTCATTCATCTGTGGAGTAACAAGCAGCCCTTGATTATCCATTGTCTGCAAAACCGTGTGGGAGAAATGAGGAGGACAAAGAGGAGAAGGTGGCCACCATGTGCTCATGAGTCTGCAGTCTGCTTTATTTCATCAGCTTTTCACAAAAATTGGGATAAACTGCTGCTTTTGACAAAGTATAATTTTCAGAGAGTTGAGAAGTAACAACTCATTCAAATATTCAGTAAGCACATAGTTGAAGATTTATTGAACTCAAGAATGAGAGAAATAGCAGGATGGCAAAGCTGGTTCAAAGGAGGATTTGAGCAAAATATATAGGTGGCTAGGTAGATTGCTTGGTAGATAACAGTGAAAGGAAGAAAGAATGCTGGGATCAGACTGCAGAGTCAGATACAAAACCGGTTAATGTCCTACAAGGCAATAAAACAATGCTCTTTGGTTATATTTCAGCCAGACAGAAATCTTTGCACCTATCCTTAACAAATAGATTTGTAATTTACCAGCCTTTTACAGTCTTTACGGAGCCTGTGTCCAATCCATCGTAAAGAGTAAGTCAAACAAAGTTACATTTCCCAAGAGTGTCAGATGACTCTTAGGTAAGCTTGTCAAAAAGCTAATGCTGCAGAACAGTGCTGCCCCACAGAACTTTGGGCCATGATGAAGATCTCCCATACATGTGCTGTCCGGTGTGATAGCCACGAGCTATATATGACTCTTGAGCATTTGAAATGTGGCTAGTGCAACTGAGGAATCGATTTTTAAATTTTATTTCATTTTTATTAATTTTTGTTTCGAAAGCTCTGTGTCATTCATGGCTACCAATTTGGACAGCACCACTCCAATGTGCCATTAAGTGGGCAGGCCTTTTTATGCCTTGTTTCCAGCCTTGGATAATATTTGTCTAAACACTCTGTAAATTAAATCATATTTTAGATGTTGTAATGAGCTAAATATGTGGGGAAGAAGTGGAAAAGACTTTCCTGAGAAGACCTCATTCTTCCCTGAATCTTATCATTTCTTTTGCAGATGTGATGCCTCTTATATTGGGTTTCTTGATAGTGGGCTCACCTGAATTTTTCTGGCCAGAAAGGGAGCTGCTTATGAAGTTAAGCCTGTTTGGAGGGAACCCAGCTCCGCATAATGTTCTCCAAGTGAATTAGCTTGGTACTCATTTTTCCTTCAGCAAGATAATAATGGTCATGTCTAGTTTTGATTAAAAGGGGCTTTCTGATTTGAAACAAAGGGAGAGCTGACTATTAATATTTCACAAGGATTTTAAGGCTTAAATAAGTTTAATTTTTCTGCTGCCATCACTTCATGACTCAGACGGAGCAATCAATGCAATGATAAGGCTGGTTTTGATTTCTCATGAAACTTGGTAGTTCTACTTAGTCTTCTCATCTTCTTGCTTGCTTGCAGGGCTTTTTCCGCAGAAGTATTCAGAAGAACATGATTTACACTTGTCACCGAGATAAGAACTGTGTTATTAATAAAGTCACCAGGAATCGATGCCAATACTGTCGACTCCAGAAGTGCTTTGAAGTGGGAATGTCCAAAGAATGTAAGTGGAGGCTCAAAAAACTTTTTTTCTGTCTTTGTCTAATCTATAAATATGATTTGCTCAGCTTCCAAAATCAAGTCGCAGAGGACAGAGTTCACGGAACTCAGACGTGACACTCAGGATAGATTGCCAAGGCTAGGTGTAAACAGAAGGGGTAGGAAAACAGAAGAACTGAGGGGGTTTTCAGATAAAACTGGAGTGGCAGTTGGGGAAAAGGCAGGAGCTGTGTGTTGTGGATGGCGGATCTGTATTCCAGAGTGGTACTAACTCCCCGTGGGCTTCAGGGCCACGAGGATCTCAGGTATATCACACAGCCACTTAGAGACTCCATTTCCCCATCCTGACAGTGGGAACAAGAAGTTTTGCCTGTATCAGTGGGAACAAAATGAGACGAGAGGCATGGATATTAATGGTAGTAATAATCAGCCCTTTTTCAGAGGGAAGGGGGGCATAAAACTTCTGTTGTGGGAGAAATATTTAGAAACTCGGTGCATTGGCATTTTTCCAAACTTGATTTAGGCTTTTTTCCTCCCAGCCACCCCCTCCTCCAAATAATTATACATTTTTTAATGCAAAAGAGAACATTTTAGTAAATTAAAAATTAGCGGTCCGTAAACATCTGATAATGGGGACTTGAAATATACATCATTTAATAAAGACAGTATGTACACTACAAAAAACTTCATTACTTACATTTCTCTCTTTGGTGCTTTCACATGGAGGGGACATGAAAGTGACAAGAAATGGCTTGGCTCGGGCAGGCCTAAGGAAGACGTAGGGTTGTGTGCTGGGGAAGCACTTAATGTGATTGCTGCTGCTTCATTCAGCCCATGACTTGGGGATTTGGTGAAGGCAGACGGTGAGTGAGGCACTGGGCTCGTGGTGTAAGGGGGCTCTGGGGATGCCTGAGACATGGCCCCTGCCCTCTAAAAGTATAAGACAAAAAGCCAGGTACCAGGGAACCTGGATGGCTCAGTCAAGGAATTGACTCTTGATTTAGGCTCAGGTCATGATCTCAGGGTTGTGAGATGGAGCCCTTCATCAGTCTCTGCTCTCAGCGGGGAGTCTGCTTGAGATTCTTTCTCCCTCTTCCTCTGCCCATCCCACCACACCCCTACCCCAGCTCGTGCATGCTCTTTCTTTAAAAAAAAAAAAAAAAAAAAAAAGCCGGGTACTTCAGCCACGATCTTACAGGCTGGTTCAAAGATGCATGTTACAGGACAAAGGCTCTCAGATTTTGGAACTGGGAAATGTGGCCATTGGGTGGTGGGGACACTGAGGAGGGAAAGGTCTCAGAGCCAGCAGCACTGCTCTGAGGGTGCTCAGCTGGTTGACTGGCTTTTTCCTGGAGCAGCTTCTAGAGGATGTTGCCCAGCATCCATTCCATACTTCGCCTTTCCTAAATGTACCCAGGGTTTAATATGCTTTTCCATTTCTTGGGTTTCTATACTTGAGGAAAAAACAGCAGGATTGGGAACAGTTCAGCTGACTCAAGCCGGGCATCCTATTCTTTGTCCCAGCTTGTCATATTCTGTTACTGGTTCATAGCGTGAATTTGTAACCTAGGCCAGTCCAATGAGAATGAATTCAAAACTTGTGCTTAGTATCCGTAAAAGAGAACAAGATAAATTAGACTTGATCAAAATAAGAAATGTCTGCTCTTCAACAGATACTGTGAAATGAATGAAAACACAAGGCACACCCTAAGAAAAAGTATTTACAGATTGCACATCTGATTCAGGACTTGTATCTAGAATATACAAATCTCTGAAAATTCAATAATAAGAAAGCAAATAACCCACTTAAAAAAAAAAACAAAACACTAGTGCCCTTCAAGAATGCCAAGATTATGAGGGGCAAAGATAGACTGAAAGACTATTCCAGATTAAGAGAGACATGCCAGTTATATATAATGCATAATCCAGATTGGATCCTGGGTTGGAGAGAAAAATAGCTATAAAGGACATTATTGGGATAGTGAGTGAAATCTGAACATGGACTGTAGATTATAGCATTGTAATATACTGTTGTATATTATACACTAGGAAATGTGAATTAGATGAAGGGTGTACAGGGGTTCTTTGTACTATTCTTGTAACTTCTGAGCAAATTTGAAATTTTGTCCTAATAAAATGACCCAAACAGAACAAAAAACGCATGCTTAGAATATTGGGACAGTTCCTGATGCATGTGAACAAGGAAGCAAGTAGCCCCAAGTGCCCCTAGTAGCTATCCTCCAACTCCAAGGGAAGTCACCTCTAGGACAAAGCAGGCACTATGGATGGAAGAGTGGAAAGACAGACAGAAGTAGGGCCCCGAATGGCATTATTGAATTGCTACACCAACCGACCCTAAAACCTCTGCCTCCAGCTAATTTTGTTATACTTGCCAAGAGGTGCCAGTTAAAGCAGTTGAAGTTGGGGGCTTGTTCGTATTTAGGGTCCTGATGAACAAGAATGGACTGGGTCATCAGACAGGGAAGCATCCTGCCAATCCCTCCTGGGAGGGTTTTTTTCTTTTTTCTCCAGAAAGTTCTATGTGTGGATGATGGGTCAGTTGACCACATCCCAGCCAGTTCTCTTTGATCCCTCCACACTTTAGAGCTATTGAATTACTTAAAATCAACGAATGTGAAGATACAGAGCTAATATTCACTTAGCCCAGGCCCCCCCAACCCTGCCATTGAAGAGAAAAGCATGGCATTGCCCTGAAATAGCCAGATTTTTTTTATGGGTAAGTGAGACTCACAGGATGATCCCCTGACACTCCATTTTTGGTCTGACATTCTGTAGACATGGCTGTCACACTGCAGTTCTGTGGGAGAATTTTAGTCTAGGCTGAAATTATAAATGAGTAAGCCAGATGTGGACTCAGGGTAAATCAGTACTTTTGCATTTATTTTGTGTGGGCTGGAGACCCATTTCCTGCTTACATTACTTAAAACCCATATCCTGCTGCTCTGTAAAAACTGGCAGCTTGGTTGCCAATTAAAAAAAAATAATGTTTACACCCACAGGAAAACTCTAGTTTCAACCCTCAAGGAACTTATCACCTTAATTAGATTTAAAAATATAGAAATGAGAAGAAAATGGGATCATTATGCCCAAGTATACAAAAATAAATATATTTTCCTTAGAAGGAAATTGAAGGGAAAGGAATAAACACTTGGAGTATAGAGACTGAGGGTCTAATAGGATCTTTTTAAAGTTGAAACGGAAAGAAGCAGGAAAATATGAGAATCAGTAACCAATTATACCACAGTGTTTGCAACTGAAAGGAATCCAAGCATAATAGAGACTCATAGAATGTTAGAACTGAAAAAGGATCTTAGAGATTGATTTTCACTCACCTCTCTCACTTGACATAAAAGCACACTGGGACCCAGAAAGATGAAACTGTCTTCCCAGCAATCCCCAGCTGGCTAAAGACAGAACCAAGATCACAGTTCAGTTCTTCCCTCTTCTTGCCATGCTTTCTCGGCAGTACCAAGATTAGCAAGATTTGCATTCAATTCCTGCTGTAGGTCATGAGGACTCATTAGAATGTGTCAGAACTTTTGGGATGCAAGTGACAGAAAACTCAGCTCAAACTTGGCATAAGCTTAAAACATTGGCACAGGGAACTGGACAGTCCAGAGTAACCCATATGCACCTGAGGGCTTGCCTTCCTCTTCAGGGAATGGTTCCCCTTTGCCTCCCACAGCTGTTTCTTACCGTGTTGGTTTTGTTTCCAGGAAGATTTTATAAATGGCTACTAAAGATGCCACCAACAGCGGCGGCTGAGAGTCTACCTGACACAAAAAGAGGCTCGGGGCCCCGTCATTCCATCAGTGCCCCGGGACCTGGTTCTCATTGGCCTCGTGCGCCCATATAACTGTCCCGCCTTGGGGGTGCTGGAGAGGTAAACCACTGTGATTGGCTAGGTCTGGATCACGTGCCAATCCCTGGAGCCCAGCCCTGGGGTTGATCCCGCCCAAACCAGGTGGGCCAGGTGTGGGAGGAAAGCATCCGTAAGTAGGGAATCGGAAAGACAGAAGGTAAAAATTTACTCCATGCTCAGGAAGACCCGTCAGGTCCCAGGGTGCTGTTCTTATTCTTTGTGCTGTTTAAGGAAAGAAACCTAAGAATCCTATTATAGTAATAGCTAACGTAGCCTAGGTGTTTTCTATAGGCCAGGCACTACTTAACCATTTTTAATACTTTGTCCCATTCGATCCTAACAACAACTCTTGAGATAGATTAGTTATAATCCCTTCCTTCCCCTTTTTTTTGGGCAGATGTGGAAGCTTAGGTACAGAGAGGTTAATTAATTTAGGGTAACACAATTAGTAAGGGGCAGTGCTGGGATTTGGATCCTGGTAGTAATACATACTACATGCCATAAAAAGCATCTTTTACAACTCTGACTTCCCTTTTTGATACTATTGCAAGTGGTTAATTAAACAATAATCATGCTCCTTGTTGCATATCAGAGATGTACCCCCTAGAAAATCATGTACAAATTTAATTTTTATAGCTCAAATTTGGTTTTCAATGTATAAGGGGATTTCCTAGGAAAAGAAATCCTTTAGTGTGGGGGGTCGGAAAAGCATGATTATTTCTTCCTGTTTCTGTTCTGTAAATGCTGGTGGGTATACCTTGTATTTTCCAAGGGCTTTGTAAAACTAGTGGAGGCTTTTTGCAGAGGAATAGCTATTTGTCAAAGCACGGGATCTGAAAGCGGTAGCAGCAAGTGAAAAAAAATCGATTTTCAGCAGCATTCTAAAAGTGGTACAAAAATTTATGAAGAACTTAGGGAGGAGGCAAAGGAAGCAAAATGACTCAAAGTTGAGTGATGAGCTACTGCTGGTGGGGTGGGAGGCTCGGAGCGATGTCAGCAAAGGAAAGTATGTGGCCCTAAAATAAGAAATAAGAGAATAAAGGAAGACATAAAATTTAGGATTGTGAAAGAGATGTCCGGACAAGCTTATGAGACAGATAAACCACTAATTGTCCATGATGGGGAAGGAGAAGGTTTAAGACGATGCCACATAGAGACCGTAGGAGTATATATAGAAAGCCTGACCATGGGCATTTGGGTCAATTACAGGAATCCAAATGAATAGTTCAAATCCTTAATCCAGGGATCAGCAAACTTTCTTAAAACGGTCAAATAAGAAAATATTTTTGGCTTTGTGGGCCGTGTGATCTCTGGTCTGTCACTGTATCCCAGAAGGAACCATAGAAAGTACATAAACAAAGATTGGTTGTGCTCTAATAAAACTTTATTTACAAAAACAAGCAGAGGGCTGGGTTTGGCCCAAAGGCCACACTTTGCCTACTTCTGCTTTAGGTCACTCACCCAGTGGTCAGTGACATATGCCACCTGTGGTTGCTCTGTGATCTCATGCTCAGCTCATCTCCCACTGTCATCTGCTCCTCTCCTACCAATAGGCACCCCCACTTCCAGCCACACTGGGCCATGCTGACCCACGAGCCTCACAGCTCCATGTTTCTCTGGAGGTTGTGCCCTGGAATTGACTGTCTGCTGCCTTCCCTTCAGATGAGCCCCAGGAGCTGGCAGAAATGTCATTTTCTCTGGGAAGCCTCCCTGAACCCCACCCCACACTCCACGCCATTCATTCTTCCCCATGTTCCTATAGCGCTTTGAATATACCCCCATGAGTCACAGACTTGATTACAGTGTGATTCTTCACACACCGCTGAGGCTCCCTGGCTTGACTGATTATAAACTCCTAAAAGGCAAGGCAAGCATCATGTCTTCCTCACCTTGTAGCCCTGAGGTTAGCATGATGCTTTGCTCAGTGAAGTTAGACTGGTCAAGTGGTTAAATGTGACTATTTATTTATTTAAATTTTAAGCGGGCTCTACCACCAACAGGGGACTTGAACTCATGACCCCAGGATCAAGAGTCCAATGCTCCACCAACTGAGCCAGCCAGGTGCCCTTCGATGTTGCTATTTTAAAAGACAACAGCCAAATCCAACATGTCCCTAGCTTTCCTTCCTGAAAAGGTGTCAGGCACAAAGCAGTTCTGGGTATGCATGCCTCAGCCCTTCACTTACCTGCTGTGGGCCCAGAACAAGTTCTGCAGCTTCTTTGGGGTTGTGTTTTCTACCTGGGTAAGAGGAACTTTAATATTGACTGACAGCCTAGGCATGTGAGAACTGATGCTTTTAATCCTGTTTAGACAACAGGGTTTCTCCAATCAGCTTCCTCTTGCCAGTTCTCTCCCCTAGAGGACATTAAATCTTCTGGTGGATTTGCTGTCGAAAATGGTTGAGCAGAGCAGGCATCTTGTGTAACTGTGCATGGCAAAAGCCCAAAAGGGCGGAGAAGCTAACATGGACAAGTGGTGGGATTTGGGGCTCACTTGGCCAGTTCTAGGCCATCAGGTTGCTCACTGACAAAAAAGGGGATCCAAGGATGGGCTAGACATTGGGGTCAGGAGGCCAATAGGAAAATGAAAGATACGAAGCAGGCCAGAATCAAGACTCATGTGCCATGATAAAGGGGAAGTAGTGGGCTCTGGATGCTTCTTACATTTGACCAGGTTCCTCTGGGCCTCTGGCCTTCCAGATGGAATGCCCTTGCCCCATGTCTGTAACAGAAACGCTGCGGAGGTTACTGTGCCTGCCACCCCCATTCCGTTGCTTTTCTTTCTGAAAAACCCCGGCCACTAATTCACAAAGGAACCTCTTCATACTGCCTTTGAGCTTATGTTTATGTGGGCCATGCTTTTTGAGTGGTGGGCAAAACATGTCTTTGACTTTGCTTGAGAACGCTGTTCAGCGTTAATTTCACAACAATTTTGCCCCCGTGACAGTTGCATAAGTATATTTGTAGAATAAAGCAGTTGAATAATCTCTGATTTGGGGAATCCCTGAGTGCTCGTTGACACCTTCTCATTTGGGGCATATTGAGCTTAAAAACAGCTTTTTATAAAGTCTTTAAATTCTGATTTATCCCTCAGACACGAACATCCCCACGGGTCGATTGGCTAGAATGAATGTGCTTTGCGTGGACACTTTGATACCTCCACGAGAGCTTTCTGTTGTTCTGTGTTTCATTTCCCCTCTACTGTTAAACTTACATTAAAACAAACCTTTTGGATTAAAGGCACTTAACCTCGGTTAAAATCACTACTGTTGAGGCGCAAATTATATCAATGTGCTCATTGGTTCCATGGCTGGATTTTACTGGCTTTAGAACGAGGAAATTCATATTGTAGGTTGCCCTGTGTAGTTGGGAAATTATATAAAAATCATCATCAGGGCACTTAATGTCTTTCTAATTTTAGTTTATTTCTTCATTTGTTCCCGTGTTGCGTCCTGGCCTGTTACTGCCTTCCCAAGGTTCAGCGTGAGCGTTTTGTTCTATTGCACCGAGAGGCAGCGTTAACCCCGCCCCTCTCCTTTTTACCCCGCCCCTCTCCTTTTTACCCCGCCCCTCTCCTTTTTACCCCGTGCGTGTGCGCGCGCGCGCGCGCACGCGCGCGCGCACACACACAAATCCCCCACAGAGCCCCCCAAAAGTAAAAGAAGGGCTGGAAACTTTTTATTTTTGTATCTAAAAACGTTGCAGAAGCTGGAAAGTAAAAATCTGCTGTCCCTTTCCACTTGCCAAATGTTACTGTTTTCCTGCATCTGTTCAGGAGATTAAAAAAACCCAATTCCGTTTGGGCACTGGCAGCCCAGTGATGTCAGTGCCACTGTGGGACTTCAGGCCCATTAACACTCAGACTGCAAAGGAAGTATTAAAATTCCTTCAGCTTTACTAACACATTTCTCCCTGCAGCCTGGCTCCTGGAAAAGGGACGCTCAGCACATTCTCACCTCAGAAAAAGGAGAAATTTCCATGACGCCGACAGGACAGAGCCGAGCAAAGGAACAAAGGGCTCTAAAGTGAGCCTGAGCTGGGTTCAAATCCGACCTTGCCGTCTGGCTGCCTCATCCTTGGCAAGAGGTGCCATTTTGTTTCAAGTGCAAGGAGCTAACCTACAACGTGGGGCAACCTTGCTGGATTGTTTCGTGCATCGCCCATTAGGAGGATGATGCATTTAGCACCCTGCGTGGCACACAGTAGGTCCTAAATAATGATCGCTGTTCTCCCAGGGAGATTCTTCCTCTGGTGGTAACACGGGCTCTGTTCTGTGCTCTGGTTGCTGCTGCCACAGATGCTTTTTATTTTAATAACTATACAGCCCAGCTCCTCCTCCAGGAGAAAAGCGAAGGGCAGAGGCTCTCTTCATTCTGAATTGTTTATAACACCACCGTGTAGATATACAGCCCCAAATATTATGTTAAAGCTTGCAGGCATAGTTTCTAAAATAAATATCCGCCTTCCTCGGCTACTGGAAACTGGGAGGCAGATGGCTCATTTGCCTGGAGATGCTGGGACGTGTGTAATCAGAGAATGGGATGGGATCCTGGTATCGTGGAACCCAACTCCATGGGGAAAACCAAACTGGGGTGTTAGAAAGGACGCCTGGGCCCCTCCCTGCATCAGTCAGCTCAAGGTGAGGCCATCGGGGTGTCCCGGGCAGCGTACACTTGGCACCGGATCACCAAGGAAGCAAAGTCTCTTTCACTCCCTGCTTCCTCCTTTGTTTGTCCCTAGGGTACCTTCCATCTCTCTCCACCCTTTATTTGGGACTCTGTGGCCCACCTTCCCTGAGTCCATCATCTCCCTTCTCCCAACCAAATCTTACCCCTGGCCTGCTTGTGCAGTCAGCCGCATGGCAGGAGGGACATGGGTGATAATAGGGCAGTCGGTGGTCCCAGACTTTATATTATATATACACTTAAAGCACACTGCTGGCTTTAAGCCATGGGTCCTCATTCCAGTTCCGGGAGCTTTTCAACTACACCTCACTTCTCTAATGACCGCGATCTGCGGTGGATTTAATGCTACCCAGTTTCAGTATCTTCACCCACCTTTGCTCCCAAATCGCATTTTCTATCATGTATTATTTAATTTCACGTCAAGTTCAGTACAGTGTTTTCCCCAGAGTAAATTCTGCACACAGCCTACAAGAAACCTAATTTGGGGGAGCACTAAACTTCGTATGCAATCATCTCAAATCGGAGAGTGATGAAGTCAGTCCCTTTTCCATATTCGTTCGATCTTTGTATTACTGATGAGAAAATCTCAGTTCGATGCCAGTACATCCTTAATTCATACCTCTTAAACCTTTGCTACTCCCTCTTTCTACTAGAGAGAGGACAGGCAGCTGTACCTAGTTAGGACAAGGTTTTATTTATTTCGGAGGTGTGCAAACTTTCCTAAATGGCCAGACGGTACATAGTTGAAGCCTCACAGGCCCTTCAGTGTGTGTTGCAACTGCTTGACTCTCCCACTGCGGCACAGAAGCTTCATGAAAGAGCGTGGCTTTGTTCCAGTAAAACTTTATTGAGGCAATCAACCTGAAAACCCTGTTTATTTTTTACTCTTAACTCCTATTTATGTCAGACAATACTGCTTTTACCTTCACAGCAGTAATATAAAATTCTATAAATTTTATTTAAGCAAAAAAAAAAAATCAATTTAGTTAGAAATCCTAACAGTAGAGTGGCCTATATGTGAAATATCATGAAGGGGGTTCTACATGTTAGTCGGTCAGGTGTTCCTGTATCTTGACAGGAATGGAACAGACTCTGGGGGAGCCTCAGCCCCTTCCAGAGCTCCCTGTAGTGCTTCAGTTGTTGGTCAGTAGCCCGCTGACCTGCCTTTGTCTTGCTCAGGCCCCCTCAGCCCTTCCCCCATCCTGAGCTGTGGGCAGCTGAGTCTTGCTTTCTTGGATCCTCTGGCTTCAGTCCTGTCCTGATACAACAAAGGGTCACTGAAGGGGTGGATCTGTCCTGGTGGGATTTCAAGGATCAGGTGAACTGGTAGAAGGAATATGAGGAACAGGGGAGACCTCAAGTTGCACTGTTTACTCCCCCTTCTGAAGAGCAGCAGGGTAAGTAAGGTAACTGGCTTAAAGCACAGACTTGAGGGACAGTCTGGATTCTGGTCCCAGCCCACCACTCACGTAGCTGTGTGATCTCAGGTTACTTAGCATCTCTGTGCCTCTGGTTCCTTGTCTGTGGCACCAAGATGACAATAGTACCTACCTCATATGGCTGTGGTAAGGAATACATGAAATAATTTATGGCAGGAACTGAAGGCCTTTCTTAGCTAAGCATTAGCTCCTGTTGTTCTTCCTCCTGCTAGGATAATGATCCATTCTGGCCTCCAAAAACTGGCCTCATCGGTAGAGTCCTTCGTGACTATACAGAACAGCTGATGCTCCTTATGGTCCAGTGGTCCATTTACTCAAAACAAAAGATACTCTTAAATTTGACATTTGTCCTTGGGGCTCAGGCCTAACACCCACAAAGCAAAGTGTCATCTCTGAGCCAGATAATCCCATGCTGGGATTCATGGCCCATCCTCACTTACAGAATCCGTTCCAAGTGTATCAGCATGGGCAGGGCCCTGCACAGCTGGCTCAGCCTGCCCCAGCCTGCCCAGGACACTGACCTCCTGTCATGCTCCCCAAAATGCACCCCCCGACACACTAGTCACCACTGACTACTCAGCATGCCTGTCATGGGAGGCAGCCTCGGGGTGTGTGTGCTGATCTTTCTGCCTGTGATGCCCATCCCCAGCTTTACCTCCCACACCTCTTTCAAGCCACCTCTCTCCTAAGTATGTACCCCCATTTCTCTAGTAACAGGAAGCAGGTGTGGGTCACCCTCACCTCTCAACAGTGTGATGTGTTACAGTGTGGCACCTCTGTTCGGTGACTTTAAAAGTCAGACTTGCTTTTGAGTCCAGGAGGTAGGTAGTTGGGTGTGTGTGTGTGTGTGTGTGTGTCTTTACTAGAGAAAGTAAGAAAACATACACAAGTGTTCTCTATCCTCACTGTGAGCATCTTGAGGGCAGGCACAGAGCCTCATTCCTATCTGAATCCTCAACTGAAAGCCCAGTACCTTGTACCTAATAGATATGTCTGGAATGAACTGGAGGTAAAGAGCAATTGAGGAGTACAAATTCTAAATCAGGAACTTTCGTCTGATCTTTCCAAGAGTTAGAGATTTAAATCTGGTCCCACTGACACGATGAGCCTGTTTTTCCCTTCTGCGTCCTTCCCTAAACGTGCACCATACGAGTTCTAGCACATAATTCCTTGCATGACAAGGAGTCTCACCGTTGTCTGGGTCCATGGTGGACGTAACCAGATGGAGCTTGTAAATAAGTCCTGACAGGGAAGATTTGCTCTCTCTCAAAACGGTACACACATGCACACCATATTTCAGCAAATCTATAGTTTGTTAAGGCGCACTATTATTTTATGTGCCGCTAAAAACAAAAGAGCAATTAAACGAGGGCACGCCAACGATTGCGAGACAGGTGGCAATTGCAGAGAGGGAGAAACCAGATACGAGCCCTGTAAGAAAAGGCAGCATCTCACATTCTGGGCTGGAAATATTCTGTGTTTCCATCTTGAGCTGTTTTTCATTCTGCTTTAAATAGACATTGATAAAACCTCAGTGCCCAAAGACAATCCGTGGCCCAGAGTTGACTGAATAAATATGCAAGTGCTTCTAAAATAGCTGGCAGAGAGCCCTTTGTTTGGAAACAAATGTCTCCATGAAAATAGCAACCCGAAATCTCCCCGCAGTCCCTGTGTTCTGGGGCGATGAACATGGCCCTTTAAGTACCTTCTCCCAGTGACAGCAATTCTCTGGAGGGTGGCTACCTAAATTGCTCAATAAATCCGTGCATAGAGTACGGTCTGAATTTGCTCTTCCTGGAGTGGTATTGAGCACTTAAACCGGTTTCTTCTCCCTCTGCTATCGAAAAATATTAACTCTCACAGGTTATTTCTCTCATCTGTCTCCCTTTAAAGCTGGAAAACAAAGAGTTGAGCAATTATTCGATGAACTAGATTAATGGAGACAGGCATCTTTTTATACTGGGACCGAGGAGAGCAAACACCCTATTTCCTCACGAGGAAGAATGTTTTTGTCCCAAATTCACACTTGATTGTCCCAGCACTTCATTTCACCAACATAAAATACCTACCTGACTTTTAAACATTTCTGATGCTTTTATCTTCAGAATAATTTTAGGGCAGAAGTGTTCTGTTTTGATGTTGGAGAATGCAAGTCCCCCATTTTCCTTGTTTTTCAGGGCGGGGTGTTTTTCAGGTTTTTATGACATTACTTGGTCAGGCTTATAAAACAGTGTTTTGATTCCACAACATTGTTTAAACCTGTTTTAAAATAGCACTAAGGAATTCCACTGGCGTTTCAAAATGGATCCACTTAGGAGCCGGTCATATGATACAGCTCTTCCAAAGGGAAAGATAAAAGTTGCTTCTAGTAAACTGTCGACTCAGGGGATTTAATGAGGACAGGAAGAGAATCAAGTGCAAAATGTAATGAGTGAAGGATTCCCACTTTGTGTCCTGGAAGTTGTGGGACTAAGCGCTTGAACAATTTTAGACTAAATGGAAACTTGGCTTGGGCGCCCTTGGACTCTGAGATCTCAGAAATGTGAAAATATGCAGGCTCAGAATGTACTCCCCTCCCCCACCACCAGCACCAGTGGATGGGGCCCAGTGAGTTATTTCTGGAAGAGAGACATCAGGACTTCCTCCTACCTCCTGGGGCTGAGCAAACCCTTGGAGATGGCTTTCCCCACATTCCCCAGCATGATGATGGGATGCAGGCCCACAGAATGCAAAGCCCCATTTTGTTTTTACAAATAGTGCCTTTTATAAGGCTCCGTGTGCCTGAAAAATAGAACTATGTCCATGAAATTGAAATGTGGTGCTTTCCTCCACCCGAAACTCTGACATTCAAAGGACTGACAACACCAAGTGTTGGCGAGATGTAAAGCAACTGGAACTCTCTTATGTGGCTGGTAAGTATAAATCAAGCCAAAGTTTGGCAACAGCCCCTAAAGCTAAACATACCAGGGTGGCTCAGTAATTCTATTCCTGGGAACATCTCCAGTAGAAATGTGTGCATAGACCCACCAAAAGATAGATACAAGAATGTCCACAGCAGCTTATTCATAATAACCAAGCCCTGGAAACAACCCGCATATCCATCAGCCGTAGAATGTGTAAATAAATTGTGACATATTCAAATAATGGAATATTCATAGCAATAAAAAAGGAACGAGCTACTGCTAAGTGCGGCAGCCTGGATGAATCTCATAGACATAATGTGGAATAAAAGAAGAACATTCTTTATAATTCCATTCATATAAATATTAAGAATGAGCAAAACTAATCAGTGTGATGGAGGTGAGTGTGGTGGTCACTCTCGGGACTCGGAAGGGGCACCTAGAAGCCTCGTGGTGTGCTGAACATTCTAATCCTTAACTGGTATATACTTAACTGTGTCTGTAATGTCTTAACCTCAGTCAAAAAGAAAAAAAAAAGATGGAAATGTGGGAGGAGTGTTGGAGAGCGCCAGGCCATTCTGTGCATTCAGAAGCTGTGTTCTCACAGATGAGAAGTGTAACATCCTCTCGTTAAAAGAATCCCCCTCCCTTTCAACGCATTAAATTATCTCCAGAAAATGTATTGACCTTTCTGCCTTTGCCTTTTCTGCTCATTTGGGACCTTTTTCAGTTGCAGCTTTGAATGCATACAGAGCACCAGAGATGGGATGTTATCCCTGATTTACTCTGAGTTCTCTGAGGATGGTTATGTAATACCTGTAATCCCATCAACGCATCTAAAGAGCTTCTCCCTTTGGTACCATGCACTGCAAATTAAGAGCCCATGGATCCATTTACAGCTTGTTGTGTTTCGGAAAACTGTTTCAGCCATCAAATGGTAAAAGGGCTTTTAAAAAGATGAGAGTTGTTATTTTTATATGTTAAATTAGCAGTCGTATCAGTAATTCCTCTCAGATCTGTAGTATGACCAAAATTGACTTATGAACCTGTGTGGATTCTGGCTTAATAATTAGCCGACTGTCCCTTTTCTCCATAATGCAAAAAAAAAAAAAAAATGTCTTTTTCATTTTGATTCATTCATTACAGGCAAATTTGTGAAGGTTTGACTGATAGAATAGACAACATACTTTGTTTTTCTTTTTTCTTTCTTTCTTTTTTTTTTTTTTTTTTTACAGCCTTCAGAGTCATTTCTCTGTGATACTCTTCACATTTAAAGAAAGAGTTCTGGATTTACAGAAAGTCTGTCTTAATTTCCTTGTCCTTTTTATTATTTTTAAAAGTATTTAATGTATACTGACAGAAAAGAAGACAGTAAAAATTGCTTCTTTTTGTAATACCCGTTGGCAGTGGAACAATTCGGCATCAGAAATTTAGACATAAAGACATAGGTTTGGTGGGATGGTACATCAGAGTTCATTTAGGATATAGAATATGACTTTAAACATATCAAAACATGGAAGTAGCATTTCTGTAGGTTGATAAATATAAACTCCAACACTTTGTATAGATATATATATTTTTTTTTAAAGATTTTATTTATTTATTTGAAAGAGAGCGAGAGAGGGAACACAAGCAAGGAGAATGGGGGAGGGGGAAGCAGGCTCCCCTCTGAGCAGGGAGTCCAATGCGGGGCTCGATCCCAGGACCCTGGGATCATGACCCAAGCCGAAGGCAGATGCTTAACGACTAAGCCACCCAGGCGCCCCTATAGAGATATATTTATCTTTCAATGCCCTCTTCAAAGAATGCAAAGGAGTTTTAAACAGTATTGTTAGAAGCCTCTGGGTGGCTCAGTCGGTTAGGTGTGTGACTCTTGGTTTCAGCCCAAGTCATTATCTCATGGGTTGTGAGATCGAGCCCCACATTGGGCTCTGTCCTCATCAGGGTGTGTGCTTAAAGATTCTCTCCCCCTACCTCTACCTCCACTTGTACATGCTCTCTCTCTTTCTCTAAATCTTTTTTAAAAATACTGTTTCTTAAAAAAAGTATTTTTTAAAAATTACAACTCAACAATAAGACAACCTATTTTTTAAATGGGCAGTAGATTTTTGAAGAGACATTTTATTTATTTATTTATTTATTTTTAAAGGTTTATTTATTTGTCAGAGAGAGCGAGTGAGCACAAGCAGGGGCAGCGGCAGGCAGAGGGAGAAGCAGGCTCCCCACTGAGCAAGGTGCCCGATGCGGGACTTGATCCCAGGACCCTGGGATCATGACCTGAGCCGAAGGCAGACGCTTAACTGAGTGAGCCACCCAGGCGTCCCTTGAAGAGACATTTTAGCAAAAAAGATAAACTAATGGTTACTAAGCACATGAAATGATCCTCAGTATCTTTAGTCATTGGGGAAATACAAATTAAAACCACATTGAGATATCATCCCACACCCACATCAGAAAGACAATAACAGATGTTGGCAAAGTTAAGCAGAAATTTGGACCCTTGCACACTGCTGATGGGGGTGTAAAATGGTGGTAAAATGGTGAAGCCACTTTGGAAAATAGTTTGGCAGTTCCTCAAAAAATTAGACATAGGGCTTATTGTATAAGCCATCAATTCTCCTAGGTGTTTACCTAGGAGAAATGAAAACATGCATCCACACAAAAACTTGAGAGGAATGTTCGTAGCAGCACATTATTCATAATAGCCCAAAGTAGAAACAACTGAAATGTCAATTAAGGAAAAGACAAATGGTACATGAATGCAGTGGACTACTCAGCCATAAAAAGGAATGACGTACTGATACGTAGTACAACATGGAAGGCCCTGGAAGACATTCCACTAGGTGAAAGAAGCCAGACACACAAGGCTACAGACTATGAATTCACTTATATAAAATGTTCGGAATAGGCAAATTTATAGAGACAGAAAGTATATTAGTAGTTACCAGAGAGGCTGGAGAGATTGGGGAATGGAGAGTGATTGCTAAAGGGATTCTTTTGAGGGAGGAGGTATTACAACTTCAGGAATATAATAAAAACCACTGAATTTCACACTTTCAAAGTATGACCTCTCTTTAGCATGTGAATTATATTTTGATTTAAACAGCAACAACAACCATAGGACTAAAAAAAAAAATGTTAGGCTGACTGAGTTAAGGGAAAAGAGGAAAATGAACTTTGGAGTCAGATGAGGTCACTGAGGTGTATGTGTATTAGATGAGGTTCCCATTTGGTTTGGTGTTCTTGGTAGAGCAAAACAAGGATGAAGTCAGTAGCAGGATTCTTGGTGTCCACAAGACGAAAACAGCCTCATTATGCAGAAGAATCACAGATTTTCCAGACACTGATGTTGGAGATGAATGTCTCTCGTGAGTCCTTATAAAGAGAGTACTGGGAGATGTCATTTAGGATGTCCTTGACATTTTCGTTGCTCTTCCTTAGGACATCCTTCCATGTAGTTAAAGCTCATCTGTTTTCCAGACTGGAATAAAAAGATCATAGAAAAGCAAGACAATCTGTATGACCCTAGACTCCAAAAGAAATAATTATGGAAGTGAAATTAAAGAGTCAATAAAGATTGTCACCTCAAAACAAGGGTTGGCCCTCCTCCGCGTTCAATTTCAAATTTTATCACTTAAAAGCTTTCTCCTTCAAATACTGCCTTTCTGGGTATCTCCTCAGTTTCTTTTCGATCTTCCCTTTTAAGGCAAAAATCAATAATATCTTAGAATTTTTCTCTTTATTAAGGTATAATTTACATATATTAATGGTGCAGACCTTAAGTATACTGTTTAGTAAGTCTTGATAAAGGTGTACATCCTTCTAACCACCTTTCAAGTCAAGATACTAGAAAGAGACTAAGGGAACTTTCTGGGTTTGGAAGATTCCCTGTCTTGATTTTGGTGGTGGTTACGCATGAACGTAAACCGTTCTGATGTCTCCCGCCAGAGATTAGTTTTGCCTGTTGAATTTCATCTGCAGGCAGTCATAGTCTACACTCTTTTGTGTTCCGTGTTTTTCATTCATCATTATGTGTGTAGGATTTTTCGATATCGGTGCATGTATCGGTTGTTTGTTCCGTATTTTGCTGAGTAGTGTTCCGTTTTATAGATACGCAGTTCTCACCTCAGTGGATGTTTGGGTTGTTTCCAATTTGGAGCTATTATAATTAAAACTGTCATGAAGATCCTTGTACATGCTTTGTGGGGGACATAAACGCTTACCTCTCTTAGGTACATACTCAGGAGTAGAATTACTGGGTCATAGGGGCATGTGTGCTTCATTTTATAAAAATGGCCAGTTTTCCAACGGTTTTACGTACCATTTATACCCCATCAGCAGTCTACGTGAATTCTAGTTGTTTTACATCCTTGCCAAGCCTTGATATTTCAGTCTTTTTAAAAAAATTTTGACATCCTATTAGATATGAAATGATACCTCATTAGTGGTGTGTGTTTGAATCTTCCTGATGACTGATAACACTGCATTTCTTTTTAATTTAGCAAAAAGTCAACCTCTTGTTAAATTAGAAAATACAAAACAAAACTGTGCATAGTTTGATCTCCTGTTTGTAAAAACAAAGCTTGGAAGATATAGCTCAATATGTTAAAAGCTACTACCATATTTTTTGAGCTTATCTGTGTTGTCATTTTATTATTTGTTAGTTTGTGACAAAGAAGAAAAGCTATTTAGAGGTTAACTCTTAGAATGATTGAGGTAGAACTTCTGTTTTCCAATTGTCTAGCACTTGAGGCTAAGTAACGTTGGGTATCGACAGCGCTTTAGACAGAAATGGTTGAGGAAGTAGACGCCGGCACTGTTTTTGCATTTGTCTGTTTCCCCAGCAAGGGACAAATCCATTTCCATACATTTAGACATCTTGATTTCTGAGGATAACGTCCATTTTTACCTCAATTTAATAGACCATAAATCAGGGGTCAGCAGACTTAAGCCTGTAAGCCAAATCTGGCCCACCGCCTGTTTTGATCAATAAAATTTTATTGGAATAGAGCCACGTACATCTATTTACATATTATCTATAGCTGCTTCTGTGCTATAACAGAATTGAGTAGTTGGGATAGAGACCATACAGACTGCAAAGTCTAAAATATTTACTGTCTGGTCCTTTCAAAAGGAGTTTGCCAGCCCCTGCCATAATCCATTCACTCTCTTTAAATTTTCTATTTTAATTCAATCACCGGTTATGAGAGTTTAGTTTCATGCCAGACGTATGTGCCGTTTGTAACTGCACCTTCGTTATTGTCCACTTCATATAAACTACTAGTGGTTATGTGCGTTACGATCATATCTCGGTAATTCAGCAGGGACCACGTCTAATTTCAACTTTGGACTGGAAATTCATAAACAAATTCTTTCCCGGCATCACCCCCAAATCTTTTCACATTAGAGGGAGGAAAATTAAAAGGATTTTGTTCTGGATAGAAATGCAGTGAATTATAAAGCCATCTCTCTTCTTTGAACACACACAAATGTGAACTTAAGCATCCAACTGGTAACTCTTTTTAAGGTATAATAAGTAGTGACTGAATATATGAGCTTGATTTTCTTTTTTTTTTTTTTTAAAGATTTTATTTATTTATTTGACAGAGAGAGAGACAGCGAGAGAGGGAACACAAGCAGGGGGAGTGGGAGAGGGAGAAGCAGGCTTCCCGCTGAGCAGGGAGCCCGATGCAGGGCTCGATCCCAGGACCCTGGGATCAAGACCTGAGCCGAAGGCAGACGCTTAACGACTGAGCCCCCCAGGCACCCCTGAGCTTGATTTTCTTGTCTAGAAATGGTCTCTGAAAGCAGTTGTAGGAGAGAGAGTAAATTGAGCAGTAGTACCAGAGTCGGAACAGGTAGTATCCCAGAATGACTTCTCTTTGTCTAAATGGTCACATGTTGTATTAAACCGCATACATTATATATAATGAAATGCTTTAACACTTACATCCACTCGTGGCAAACATATTACTCTACACCGGCGCCTTTTCTAAACTACCAAAGAGGAACTTAAAACAAAGACCCTAAATAACTAGCATGGTGTCTGGGCCCATTGTAAAGACAGACTCCAAGGTAGAAGAACAGCCACTGCCTCTCTTTTATAACTTGTAATATGAAGATATACATTCCTACCCTTTCCACTAGATATTTAAGGAGTTTGTGAGAATAAAATCTCAAGAGTACTGTGAAAGTAGTCTGATGAAGCCACATGCTTGAGAAACAGGAGACGTAATTGTGGTGGGTTTTACTGGCCCCCAGTAGCCCCCATCAGAGGACAGGGCAGGACTTGTCACCTCAAATCCCACCACCCACGACTTCCCATGTGCACAATACAGAGCCCATCTCCAGTGGAGAAATGTATAGATTCTTTCCCAGTAGAACTTTCCTGACCTACTTTGCGTTCCAACTTTGCTCACCTAAAAGATACAACCATCTTTTCTAGAGTTTCTGCCTTGAATCTAATTATACGAAACCGGGGGTGCGTCAAGCATCACCTCACATCCAAACTCATCACAGGGGCTTCTGCTTCAAGGGTGAATCAACATGTGCACTTGGCTGCTACAGGGAGCTGACAGATCCGAAGTTATTCCTGGGGCGTCTGACAGTTTCTAGGATGTTAAAAAAAAAAAAAAATGAGATCCACTGGGGCTTTGGTTCTGCTGGACTGTAACTCATTAATAAATGGAGAATAGATCTGTGCACTAGGCATGAATATACCCTCTGTGGCCTATTGTAATCATGGTCTGTTAAAAAGCAATACACTGAGAGTCCCAAAGGTGAGACATCAGGAGTAGCCGGGTGACCATGTGCAAGTTACCTCACTGGGCATTATGCATCAGAACCTCTGGGCCATTGAGGCAGTGACTGGTAGATTCCTTTCCAGACATCGCCCCATCTGAGACAAAAACCTGCAACATCCCTTTAATTAGAATCTGTAGGACCTCTTCACTGGAAATCATATTTACTTCCAGGACACAATTACAGTGAAACCTAATTCATACTGTGCTCTGCTCCTAATAAAGTAGACAGAGAATTGTCAAGTGGTTTGGGAACGTGTGATGTGCCAAGATTGACTTTTCTTGCTGCTTTTTCTTCCTATGTCACCCCTTTACATGGGGCTCTCTGAACACTCCCATCATGGCGTGCTATGAAAGAGTAACACCATTTTCGAGATGAGATACCCGAGACACAAAGAGGTTAATTACCTTGCCCAAGAAAATATATAATAGAAAATATGTTAAGCAGAAGTAGTCAAGAGGCGGAGTTACAGGCTTGGCATTAAGAGAAGTAAAGTTATAGTTATGCACTCTACAGTTTCTAGGGCTTGCATGTGAATATGTAGATGTAAAAATCCATGAGAAGATTTGTACTTACCCCATCCTGACACTGTCTCTGGGCAGTAGTTGGGAAGGGAGAAACGAAGAGAATGGGTGTAAATAACCCCTAAGGAGGCACGAGGAGTGGGGGGCGTATCTAGAGTAGGTGGCAGTATTCACACATCCCCTCCACCCCAAGTCCCAGGCAAAGCCCACTCATCACTGGCTTCTCATCCTTGACTTTGAAGGGTTCTTCACTTAGTAGTAAGGTTTTCTTTTTAAGTCCATGAAAATAAATCTCCCAGGGAAAGGTGGCAGGTTCAATCACTTTTTAATGTTTTAGAAGAAGTAAGTGTTGGCTCTTATTTTGTAAGCACATTTGGAAGAGGGAGACAAGGAGAAAGAAGGTTTGGGGGAGAAGCAAAGATGGAGAACACGGGGAAGGTCTGGCCCAGAATCAACCATGGCACAAAATTTGCTCTGGAAGCTCAGCTGTGGGGAAGTGAGAGGTCTTCAGATCCTCACTGAGGCCCCAGCAGCCCCATTCCTAAGGAGCCTCGGTCCTGCCCTCCATGCCCTATGCCTGTGGTAGACCTGGGGTGTGGTTGGGTATTACGAGTTAAGGCCCTACATTCTTGCCTCAGGGTTCTGTCCATAGAACAGGAGACCCAGGCTGGTTGGTCTCCAAGAGTCCATCCAGGCATGGCCTCGGTAGGCACTGAATAAGGAACAAATGCATGCATGATCATAATCCAGTTTGAATGGTCGACATTTTTTTGGTGCTATCTAGAAAGTTCTCTTGGTCACCAGAGCTCAGATTTAACACATGGAAATGTTTCAATTGGTAACAACTTTGCTCAGAAGCCCAGTGCCCAACACATAGTGGTGTCACAATGAACATGTGCCTGAATGTATTGAAAATATCACTGGGTTTCCAGTAAGTTCTGCGGACTTAATCAGAAGCATTTTCTCTTCACATATGAAAAGTTGAGGGATGTCTGCCCCGGAGAATGGTTTTCTGCTCTTGTTTCTACTGGATTTCTGATGTCTTGATTTCCTCTTGCAGGAAAAATCAAATCCTTATTAATGGGAAGACTTTTTTTTTCCAGAGACACAGTTGAGGTTGGGCAGTCACTGTTTAAAGGAGGTGTGGGGTCAGGTTTTGCAAAGCGAATGGTCCTTAACATGAGCAGTCACCACCTTGAAGTAGTGGGATCTTGGCAAGTATCATGTGAAGCAAGCAAGGGAGATACTGAAAAATCCTGTAAGATTCAGGAATATAAGATGTATACAACGAAAATGACTTGGTCAGTGTCAACGGCTAATAATGATGGTGCCCGAAATAGAACGTGGGTGCCCTGATTCTCAGAGGAATGCCCTTATTCCCAGAGCATCCTGTTCATAGGAGAGCATTTCACCAGCTGAGCTGAATAAATTGCAAATTAGGAGCTTCTAGAAGTCAGGGACTGTGTCTATCCCATGTACTTTATACAGTTTCCTCAAAAACTGCTAAACAAGTGCTTTTTGAAAATGAGGAAAAAAAGCTTACCTATCACTTCCCTTTTTGAATAAAAAATCAGCCCTCGCTCACACTCTCAGAATTGAAAGGGGGGAAAGAATAACCATAAAACTTCTGCAGTGATTTTTACACTCTTTCTCTTTCACAGGACTTATTAGTAACATGGCATAATTTTTTTAAACGGGCCATTTTTAGCAGTAGAAGAAAAAAAAAAGTCTCTCGCTCCCATTCCCATATAAAGTACAATTTGAAAACTGCCTCTGACAAAGTTGTCGCGTCGCACCCTGTGGGCAATGCCTAAGGCTGATGCACATTTAATTTTCTGTGGGGTTTTGCGGCTGTGCCCTCAATACAGAATACATTGCTCATTGCCACTGGAAGGGAATTTGTTTAAAAAGTAAAGGGAATTCTTGAGCTATCTAAGAAGGGTTTTGAAGCCAGAGCCAAATGGAACGCTGCCTTCCCCTCTGCACAACGTGGGGCTGATGCCAACACTTGCTTTCTGAGAGCTTGAGCTTGGACAGTCACCTGACAGTGCTAATGGAGTCAGAAAGACACGCAACCAAATCACGGTGACCCACTTTTGTTACCACGGCCCCCAGCCTAAACATTCATTTTAAACGAACGCCTTGAAAATTCAGGTTGAACAAAAGGTACAGTGCATTAGTGGTTTCTTCCGCTCTCTTCAGTCAAGGTGTTGGCCAGAAGAGGAAGCTCAAAGAATAATTTAACCAGAACCTTTTCCCAGTAGGAATTAGGGTTAGATCTGAGAAGTGCCAACAGCGCCATTGTTTCTGACCTCTTCTCCATCTTGGTTGGAATAAAGATGAGGCTCCTGAGGAATTCAGTACAAATCTTTTTCATCTCATAAAGGCAAGCCTTAAAACCGTGGTCTAAAAAACACCTTCAAAAGCCGTTCTCGCCACGACCAGCACCCCCTCCCCCCTCCAGTCCCTCCCTCTTCTCTCCATTTTGGACGGTTTGCTTTTATGGCTCTGGGAATACAATACGAAATTAGGCTTTATGTGGAAGTTTTTCAGCTTTCAATTTATTTCACAACCTCATAAAGTGTTCTGACAGAGCTCTTCAAAAATCCCCAGATTTGTGGTGCTAAATGGATGGCCCAAAACACAAATACTCACAGATCTTTCATGAAAATAGAATTCCCAGGAGACTGTTTTCTCCTGTCTGTCTTGGAGTGAAACACCCAACATTCACTTGAAGGCAAAAACAAAATAGATAAAATTAAAGCCTGGTGTCATTTTGAAGGGAGAGGCAGAGGCGGGAGGGGCAGGGAGAGCTGGTGTTGGAAGGAGCAGAGAAGGGATGCAGGTAGGAGGGCGATGGGTAAATACGTATGTGACGCCAAGTTGCCCCTGTCTCCTGTCCTCAACAGTAAGGTCCTTGAGGTCAGAAATTTTAACTTCATTGTCTTCATAAACCTCCCGCTGTGCCCCCAGCAAATACAGTTTCTGGCTCATGACTCCATGAGTTCACTCATTTTTTCACAAATTTCGTGAGTATTAACCATTTGGTCTTTCAACAGGAAGCGTTTATTATGTGCCAACTATAGGTCATATGTTCTAGGTGCTGAGAATCAACATTGAAGAAGGTCCCTGTTGTCATGGAGCTTTTGTTTGGAGTGGATGAGAGGGTAGACAGATGTTACTAATAAGCAATTTTACGTAATACATCAGATGGTCATCACTGCTTAGAACTGGGCTGTACAACATGGTAGTCAGTACATATGGCTCCTGAGCACATAAAATATAAAGAAAAACATAAAGCAGAGTGTTTGGGGCCAGTGGGAGCTATTTAATAAAGGATGGACAGGGAAGGTCTGTCTGGCAAGGTACTACTCAGGCAGGAAATGAGGGAGCGAGCCAGGTAGATACTAGGGAAAGAGAGTTCCAGGCAGAGTAACAGCAGGTGCAAAGCTCTGTGGTCTGTGTTGAAGGTTGGGAGGTAAACGAGACAGGCACAATCATGGTCTGTGCTCTTGGGGCTTTCATTCTGCAGGTCAGGTAGAGATTAAATTAGGAGGCAAAGAAATATATATATGCAGTTGCCCCTTGAACAATGCCGGGGTGAGGGGCACTGACCACCCGCACAGTCAAAAATCCATGTATAACTTTTGACTCCCCCCAAAACTTAACTAGTAATAGCCTACTGGTGACCAAAAGCCTTACCAGTGACGTAAGTCATGAATTAAGTTATTTTCTATGTTATATGTATCATATACTCTATTCTCACAGTAGAGTAAGCTAGAGAAAAGAAAATGGTAAGAAAATGCTGTACTGTGTTTACCGAAAAAAAAATCTGTGTATAAGTACACCGACACAGTTCAAACCCATGTTGGTCAAGGGTCAACTGTATAGTTAAAAATCAAGCTATAATAGCAAATAAGTAGGAGAAAGGACTTAGAATTGGCTGACGAGAGAAGACTGTGGTGAGGCAAGTGTGAAAAGTTGCTGACCCATGTATTTAGAGGGGACAGGCTGTTACAGGCAGTGGGAACCACTTGAGAGGTCTGAGGCTAGAATAAATCTGGTGTCCTCTGGGAACCCACATGAAAGAAATCCCTGGGGCCGGGCTAATGAATGTGGGGAGAAGTGATCTAGAATGCCATTGGAGAGGAAGCCAAGGGCCAGATTAGCAGGCTTTTGTAGCCCACGTGAAGGAATTTGATTTTATCCTTATTGTGGTGTGGCACCATTGATAATTGATGAACACTGAGGGACATCACATCTGTGGCTTTAAAATACTGATTGATCAGCCTACTGTGTGGGGAATGAGTTGGGGAAAGAGCTGGGAATGAAAGTGGGGGGGACAACCAGTTAAGAAGTCCAGGCACGAATTGACGATGCCTTGGACTGAGGATGGCGGCAGTGATGATAAAGGAAAATGAAAAAGAAAATTTGAAAATAAAGAGAAGTGGATGGATTTAGTAAATAAATTGGAGGTGGACCTGATATGATATAGCACATAAAAGGTACATGGAGAATGTTGGAAAAAATGGATGTTTGGATGGATGGATGGATGAGTGGGTATTTGGATAGACAGGTGAGTGGATGGGTGGATGGATGGATAGATGGGTGGGTGGTTACTAGTTTTCTGGCCTTCAGTGCAATTCTGGCAGGCCAATCTCAACCTTTAGGACAGAGTGATATTTATGCTGGTTTCTAGAAGTGTTCCCCTTCCTCAGGTGGATCCCTACTTTCCCATGATTCCTCACTCATGATTTTAGTGATGGAGTTCTGCTGGTGATGATATTACATTATTTACCAGCAATCCTGCCAGAAGACCTTATTTGTGGTTAAGCAACTGGGTGAGTGGTCAACTGGGTGAATGGTCATTGTGTGTAATTATCTGGGAGCAGGGTGTGTAGAGAGCCAACTTTTTTGAAGTCTTCATGGGGCCAGGTAGTGTGCTGGCTGTTTTTTATAGTTCAGATAATCCTTAGGACTGTCCTATGAGGTTGACACCATCCAGCCTCTTATACAGATAAGGAACTTAAAGCTTAAAGAAGGCAGGTCACTTGCTTGAGGTCACAGAGGGTCAGTGGCGGGAATGATTCCCCCCCTGACCCAGATGTGTAGATGAGAACCGCCAGTGTCTACTCTAACGTGCCAGTCCTCCAAATTCTGGTTTTCTGTGGTCATTTAATGACCATGCTTTTGAACCACAGCCCTAAACGTTCAGTGTTCTAGCTCATTCCTCAGTGAGGCAAAGGCTCCAGAGATCCCTGTGAGCCCCTGCCGGTGTAGAGCCAGTGGTGGGCAGTTTGACTCGATTTCCTCCACAAGGAGACCTAGCTGGGAGTCCTTCAGCTGAGAAGCACTGAAGTTGATCGTGAATGATCTTTGTATGTTTCCAGTAAACCAGTTCCCTTAGGGTAGTGGTCAAGAAAGCTGGGCTTTGAAGACAGTCAGCTGTCGCTTCAATTCCAGCTCCAAGCTGTCCGTGAACTGGAGTTTCCTTACGTACAAAATGGGGCTAAGCCAACCTCAGGAGTTTGTGACAGGATTAGCTTATACATGAAGCATTTAGTCCAGATCCTTCCAAGCACAGGGTAAAGTGGAACAAAGAACAACTATTACCCTATGTCTCAAGGCAAGGAGGGGTTTTTTTTTTTAGGGTAACTAGATGTCGTTGGCATTCCTCTAACAAACCTAAATGTGATTATTTCTCCTTGAGTGAATAAAAATTAACTGTAGGTAATTATCTTTGCCTCCACAGAACTTAAGGGAAAAACAAACAATTCACTCTATAAACCTCAGGGAAAAAAAGGCCTTTTTTCCCAGATTTCTTGCTGTTTGTTTCTTTACCTCAGTCTCTCCTATTCAGAGCATAATGAGCACTGCTTTTGCTGCAGCAACAAGGCCCCTCACAAAGCCAGGCGGGAGGCCTGTGGATGAGATGCTCCACAGGCCGAGCCAGAAGCCTGAGGAGAATGCTTGCCAAACACTGATGTTTGACTAATTGGTAATGTCTGGGGAGTTGGCACCAGGAGAAAAGAAAGTAAAGAGGCTGGTGGATGTTGAGGAAGGAAGGACAGACTTGAAGCCAAGCATCAAGATTCTGGAGAATGAGCTTGGCCAACATGGAGTTCAAGGAAGTTTGTCAAACAGTTTTGAAATGGTCAATTAAACCCTGAAGGACAGTTGGCCTAAGTTTGCAGCATTAGCTTTAGCGGATCGCGGAAGGGGTGAGCAGGAATATGAGTGGAGTTTCAGGTGTGCCCTCTTGAGGCCAGACAACTCCATGCAACATTGGCCTGAGACCGTGTTACTGCGTTTTAAGGTGGTGGTGGGTCAGGAGTCTAGGACCAGTCCTCTTCTGGGTTGAACTGAGGTAACTCACCCATCATATTCCCTATGCTAGTGAAGCTGGAAATGAGCAGCCTTACGGAGGTGAAAGGTTTCTACCCCTCTGTTTGCACATCGCCAGTAGGCCACTCAACATAGAATCACCTAACTGGGTCCATTTCCAGAAGTGGGCCAGCAACTTTGAGAAGGTTGCCGCCTTCTTAAAATAGAACCATAAAGATGCACCTCACTAAGAACCCGTCTATGAATCTGATCTATTCTTTTCAAGGTAGAATGTTCTGTCCTTCACATTCTTCAGCCATGTTCATTTTCTTGTATTTTCTCTTTGTGACAGTGGTCTTTCTGAGGCAAAAAAAAATCCAACCATGGCTCTCTCCTGCTGAAAATTGTTCGACAGGGGAATGAGATGGGGAGTAACTGGAATAGTTTTCACAGTTGTTTAGATGGTGAATGACTACAACAGCTTTGAAAAAATAATTTAGCATTATCTGGTAAAGTGGAAGCTATACGTACCTGGTGACCCAGCCATATTCTCTCTTGGACATATGTGTGTATTTTTCTTCCGCTAGAAAAAATGTGTACAAGAATGTTCCTAGCAGGCAGTGTTCAAAGTAGCAAAATGCTGGAAATAATTTGATTTTCCACAACAGTAGAATACAGAAGTAAATTCAAACTATGAAATACTATACAGTAATGAAATTGTATAGTACAGAACATGAATGAATCTTAGGTTGCCTCCTACCATAGGATTAAGTCACAGAAAATTATAGATGTTTTCATTGATATAAATTTCAAACCACGTAAAACAAAAACTGCCTTTTCCTTATGGAGGGAAATGTGGTAAAATTAAAAAGGAAACCACAGCAATGATAAACACAAGATTGAGAATAGAGTTACTTCTGAAGGATGAGGAAATGGGAAGGGGAGCCCAGGAGACTTCAAAGGAAGACAAGGTGTGCTTTGTCTTAAAAGTACTCAAGGGAATTTTGGGGGGGGTGAGGGAACTTTCCTATATCTTGAGCCTGGTTGTATTTACGTGACTGTATGTATTTGTTAAAACTCATAGAACTAGCTACCCCAAAGGGTGAATTTTGTAGTGTATAAATGATAGCTCAATTGAAACAACACTTGTTAAAGTATATGGTAGGCACATGGCATGTTTATTATATCGTGATTTTTTTTTTAAAGATTTATTTATTGGGGGGGGGAGCTTGGGGGGGGGGCAGAGGGAGAGGGAGAGAAATCCCCAAGCAGTCTCCCTGCTGAGTGCGGAGCCCGTATATTGTGATTTTGTTTATAGCTCATACGAAATTTGTATTCTTTTATAGTTTACCCAAAAGCAATTTTTGAAACCCCTCAAGGGTTCGCCGTTTTCTTCAGCTTAGCCTCACATGGCAGTCGTGGCCACTAGTCCCTTCGTGTGTCGCCCTGCCCTGCTTGCCCGTCCTGCCTTTCCGCCCTCCCACCCTGCCCTGACCCACGTGCCTGCGCAGGCCCTCCTTTTCCTAGCTTGGCGCTGACCTTGCTGGATTGTGCTCATCTGTGCATTGCTCTGTCTCTCACTAAACTATAAGTTGCCAGCATATTATCTCACCCGTCAAACCGCCAGTCCTAGCACATGGTCAGATACACAAGAGGAGTTCACAGATTTGTGCAGTTTTGTCAAGATACCAGCATCCCCGGGGCGCCTGGGTGGCTCAGTCGGTTAAGCGACTGCCTTCGGCTCAGGTCATGATCCTGGAGTCCCGGGATCGAGTCCCGCATCGGGCTCCCTGCTCGGCGGGGAGCCTGCTTCTCTCTCTGACCCTCCCCCCTCTCATGTACTCTCTCTCATTCTCGCTCTCTCAAATAAATAAATAAAATCTTAAAAAAAAAGATACCAGCATCCCCTCTGATTCTGTAGGAGCAGGAACAATGGGAACAAATGGGTGGGGGATGAAAACGATGCATACTGGTATTTACTTCACAGTGGCCAGTTCTATAGGTTATAATGGTATATTGGTTTCCTATGGTCCTGATAACAAATTACCGCAAATTTAGTAACTTAAAACAACACAGATTTATTATCTTCTATTTCTGGAAGACTGAAGTCTGAAATCAGTCTCAGCTCAAACTAAGGTGTCAGCAAAGCTGTGTTCCTTTCTGGAGGCTCTAGGGGACAATCCGTTTCCTTGTCTTTTACAGCTCCTAGAGGCTGCCTGCCTTCCTTGACTGATAGTCCTCTTCCATCTTTAAAGCCAGCAAGGGCTGGTCTCTCTCACACTGCACCCATCGGTCTGGTCCTAACTCTTCTGGCCCCATATTCCACGTTTAAAGACTCTTGTGATTGGTCCACCTGGATTATCCATGCTACTGTCTTCAATCAAAGGTCAGCTGATTAGCAACCTTAATGCCATCTGCAACCTTAATTCCCCCCCGCCCCATGTAATTTAATGTATTCACACATCCTGGGCCTTAGGATATAGACATTTGGGGGAGTTTGGTGGGGGGGCAGCATTCTGCCCAGCATATGTAGTAAAGAGCGAATGAAATTGCTAAAATGTAAGAGAATGATAGCATCTAGCAAAGCATCTGTTTCCTGATTTCGGGATGTCATCAGACTTAAGTTTTAGTTTGTGCACCCCAGAAGCAGTCCCAGAGGATTGGTGTGCATACAGTTGTTTTTGGTTTTGTTTTTGGATAATCCCTGGAAACAGTGAAGGCTGGGGACTTGAAGTGAAGGGAGATAGGGAGGAGAAGGCAGCAATAAAAAGTGTGTTATCAAGGTACTTACCATGTGCGTAGTAGAATTTAATCTGGGAACGATGAGAGGCAATGTGAGCCTCAGAGTTCTCCCCCAACAAGCCTCAGTTTTTGGTGGAGCGCTGCTCTTGGGGAAATTTAATTCCCAGGACCTTTGGACCATGTGCACTGCAGGCCAAAGAAAGCCCTCAAGCAAAGTGCTGGCAGTTGGAAGTCAGGTCAGAATACATTGAAATATATACATACATATATATACATATATATACACACACACATAATATATACATACATATTAGGGGTTACCAGCAATGTCAGTAAGATCATGGTGCTGAGTAGCTAAATGGGTTCCTTTAGTGATAGTTCATGAACTTCCCCAACCTCTTTTCTGAAAGATGATACAGAGAAGACCCAGAGCTCCTTACAGGAAAGTCCCCACCCAGCCTATCCCTGCTTCAGCCAGAGGCATTCCTATTTTCTGTTTTCTAGGTTGATAGATTTTATATGAGGGAAAGAAAAGATACAGACACTTAGAGGGAAAAAAAAAAAAAAAGCCACTTTCTTGACCTACAAATTATAAAAATTGTGGTCAAGAATCTTTTCTGCCAGGTAGGAATTTGGGGAGCAAAGAAGGGCTCAATTTAATTTCCCTCGGGGTCTTTGCTGAAGGGACAAGAACAGAAATCTGGATTCAGTTTTGTTGGTAAAAATAATCTTTCCACCAAAAAAGAATGTGAAAAGCTACATTGTTCATGATCTTTGGACTTAATTCATTTTAACACAGGCTGGGAGGTAGGAGTGAGGAGGGGAGATTTTGAGCTGTTTAGTTTTAATGAAATGTTTAAGGCTGAAATAATGGTTCTTTATAGCTTTTGACATAATTTATTCTATTTTGTGTCAGTTTGCCTGAAGAATGTAATGTTGTGGGGTGGGGGGTTGGGAGCTGCAAAGGGCTCTCACCGAGTCATGGATTATAATTTACATCTAGAAAGTCTACATATTCCATAATTATGGTGTGCTATGAATTAGTAGAGTAATATTGAATATCTCCAAACCCCTTATTATGGCTTCTCCCTTGAAATATGTTTTCAATATACATTTATTCAGCAGTGCTTAAACATGGCAAGTCATAAACACACGCTTTTTAAATCATGTGGCTACATTTTCTTCCTGCTTAAATGTAAGATCAGATGTTATTAACAGCAGAGGGGGTGGAACGAGGAGAGAGGAGCTGTTCAAAAAACAAATAGTATTTTTTATTTTAAAAGAAATGTCTCCTGTTTATGAGACTGTTCCCCTCGGCAAAAGAGGGAAGAGTGCTTAGAGGCTTTGGGTAGTTTCTCTGGTGACAATTTATTTTATTTTTGTAGCACTTTACCTCCTAAGAGCAACGTATGTTTGAAATCTGCCATATATTACATGAATATGCTTGACCAACTGATTTGGCTAGTAATGCTCTCTGGCTGAGATCCAGGAAGAAGAGCTAATGATCCAGCTCTCAGATGATTAAGAACGTGGTCCAAATGGCTGAAGCCCTGAAGAGGCTTCCTATAACTGTCTCTGAAGTGAGAATTTAACTTCATTCTTGTGGCAAGTGGCCCAGGCACTGAGCCACAGGATGAGAGAATTCCTCCCAGAGAACACAATTAAGTCTTTTGGAAAAAGGCATTGCTCTCCAGGACATTTAAATTTCTCTGTAGAGGCTGGCCTCTCCAGGTTTAGCACTCATGAAGCTGCTTATTTGAGTCCTGTGCTTGCAATTTCAGCATGCTGACACCAGGTGGCAGGCAGTAGTGAGATCATGCCAGATTTCCTATTCCTCCGGGCTAGGTTCTCTTCCGTGCAGCAAGTGAGTTGAAAGGCATTGAGGAATCAAAAGAGAGTTCTTTATGAAAAAGTAACACTTGCTAAAAAATACTACAGAGGGCACCTCCACTTTTAAATCTAACATATTCGTTGTATAGGTCATGTGAATATGCACTAACAAAAAGCTTTACCGATTTTTATAAATATATTGAACTTAATTATAATGTGGCTTTATAGGGGGAACATTATTGTGCTTATGTAAACACAATATGCTCTCTACCACAGTTCAACAAGCTGTATCAAGTTTTGGGTATGTGGTAACGTTTTAATAGCTTTGAATAAGAAACGCCGTAGATAAAATAAATATGTTGGTATCGGGAAATAATAGAATATAGAAAGATTATAATAGTATTAAAGTAAATCTAAACTGTTCAGATAATGGGCCAAACTTAATGTCTAATGAGTTGCCTGACTTGTGGCTTGTTATTTCACAAGAAGATAAAATTATTATTGTACATCTTGTGCTTTTGGTTTTCCGTGGGTAGGACAAGCATATGGAATGCAGGATAATATTTGAATATATTTTGTTAGTGAGGAGGAGAGGAGAGATGGCATTCCTATGCCAGGAAATAAAATAAGAACTTACTTTGCAAATGATATATCCAGGTTTCTACTTGGTTGGTTTGATTCTGCTCAGTCATTGGCAGAAATCATAAAATGATCTGAGAGGAGCAAAAAGTAACCCATAAAGAAAAAAAGTAACCCATAGGACTTGATTAGTGCTAAATGAATGAAGAAAACCAATTAAAAAGCTTAGGTTAAAAGGAGGAACTGTTCGGTGTTTTGTTTTTTAGGATTTATTTGAGAGAGAGAGAGCACGGGGAGGAAGAGGGGCAGAGGGAGAAGGACAAGCAGACTCCCCACTGAGTAGGGAGCCCAACTCGGGGCTCAATCTGAGGACCCTGAGGTCATGGTCTGAGCTGAAGGCAGACGCTTAACCAACGGAGCCACCCAGGCGCCCCAAGGAGGAACTGTCTTATTTAAAAGTTATTAAGTTATATAATTGAGAGCATGATTTAAAGAAATAGGACCTCGTGGGCAAAAATTAATGCCATCCTTCCTAACACTTTAACTCTCCAGAATTAATTTTAAATTAAACATTGTTTTTCTCTCTTATGGTTGTGAGACTGACTCCCGCTGAGTCTTCCAGTGCTTCTCCGGGGCTTCTCACAGCTCCTCCATGGAAGAAAAGGAAGTCCTTCCTCGTGTCTTCCGCTCATCTTAATTTTTTTTTTTAAGATTTTATTAATTTTTTGACAGAGAGAGACACAGAGAGAGAGATAACACAAGCAGGAGGAGTGGGAGAGGGAGAAGCAGGCTTCCCGCGGAGCAAGGAGCCCGATGTGGGACTCGATCCGAGGACCCTGGGATCATGACCTGAGCCGAAGGCAGACGCTTAACGACTGAGCCACCCAGGCACCCTGGCTCATCTTAGTTTAAGAAATGCTTTAACCACGTGCTACTTGAAGCCCCCAGATGATGTTTAACTCAGTTCTAACTTCTTGTAGTATTAAGCGTTCCATTTATTCTTTCATGACCAATTGTCAGCAAAAACATGGGGGGTATCGACTTGGAATGAGTCAGAAACCAAGCTTCACTATTCACTGGCCATAAAACTTTGAGCAAATAACCAAAGTATTTGTAAAATTAGAATAATAGTACCCACCTCCCAGGTAGAGAAGGTTGGCTAGGAGCCTATGTACAGTGGGTAGGTGGGTTTACAGTGGGTAGGACCTGGTTTACAGTAACTACTCAACTCAATAAATGTTACTTATTATGACTGTCACTATTATTATTTTTAAGAATGGGTCTTCAGTTTCTAAATCTGAGTATTCCAGGTTCCTAAACTTGTTTTTATACTGAAGTAGCAGCAGAGAAAGGTCCCTGCTTTACAAATCCTATGGCAAGGGACGCCTGGGTGGCTCAGATGGTTAGGCGTCTGCCTTCGGCTCAGGTCATGATCCCGGGGTCCTGGGATCAAGCCCCGCATCGGGCTCCCTGCTCGGCGGGAAGCCTGCTTCTCCCTCCCCCACTCCCCCTGCTTGTGTTCCTGCTTTCACTCTCTCTCTCTCTGTCAAATAAATAAATAAAATCTTTAAAAAAAAGTATCTCATGTGCTTTTCCACTTCCCCCTTTCCACTAAGTATCGGAATGTAAGCACACAGCTGGTATCCTTAGCACTGATTTTCCTGAGTCCCCCTGGCATCATCTTTGCTAAACACACCTGTTTAGATGCAGACTTTTTCTTGTCAGAAGCTATATTTCTTTTCAGAGAAGATGTTACAAATAAGCACATCTAGCCATGTTTCAGGTTTGCATTTTGTTTCAGGTAAGGAGTGGATTATCTTTCCCTTTTAATTGGAGTATAATTGACATACGATGTTATATCAGTTTCAGGTGTACAACATAGTGATTTGACAATTCTGTAATCAGTGCTCACCATGATAAGTGTGGTCACCATCTGTCACCATACGTTATTATAGTATTATTGACTGTATTCCCTATGCTGCACTTTTCATCTCCCTGGCTTATTTATTTTATGATTGGAAGTTTGTACCTCTTCATTTCCATGACCTATTTTGCCCATCACCCCATCAACTTCCCCTCTGGCAACCACCAGTTTGTTCTTTGTATTTAAGAGTCTTTTTCATTTTTGTTTGTTCATTTGTCTTTTAGATTCCACATATAAGTGAAATCATATGTATTTGTCTTTCTCAGTCTGACTTATTTCACTTAGCATAATACTTTTCAGGTCAATCCATGCTGTTGCAAATGACAAGATTTCACTCTTTTATGACTGAGTAATGTTCCATTGTATATATACCACATATTCTTTACCCCTTCATCTGTGGATGGACACTTGGGTTGTCCAAGACATGTCCAAGATATGTCTTGCCTGTTGTAAATAATGCTGCAAGAAACATAGGGGTGCATATATCTTTTTGGACTAGCGTTTTCATTTTCTTTGGGAAAATAGTGTGGAATTACTGGATCATATGGTATTTCTATTTTTAATTTTTGAGGAACCTCCATACTGTTTTCCACAGTGGCTGCACCAATGTACATTCCCACCCACAGTGCACGAGGGGTCCCTTTTCTCTACATCCTCGCCAACACTTGTTATCTCTTCTCTTTTTGATAATAGCCATTCTGACAGGTGTGAGGTGGTATCTTATTGTGGTTACGATTTGCATTTCCCTGATGATTAGTGACGATGAGCATCTTGTCATGTGTTTGTTGGCCATCTGTATGTCTTCTTTGGAAAAAAATGTCCATTTAGCTCCTCTGCCCATTTTTTAACTGGATTTTTTTTTTGCTATTGATTCATATGAGTTCTTTACATATTTCTGGATATCAATCCCTAATCTGATACATCATTTGTGAGTATCTTCTCCCACTCAATAGGTTGCCTTTTTGTTTTGTTGATTGTTTCATTTGCTGTGCAAAGGCTTTTTATTTTGATGCAGTCCCAGTAGTTTATTTTTGCTTTTTTCATTGTCTGAAGAGATATATCCATAAATACGTTGCTAAGGCCAATGTCCAAGAGATTACTGCTTATGTTTTATGGTTTCGGGTCTTACATTTAGGTCTTTCATCCATTTTGAGTTTATTTTTGTATATGGTATAAGAAAGTGGTCCAGTTTCATTCTTTTGCATGTGGCTGTCCAGTTTTTCCAGCACCATTTATTAAAGAGACTATCTTTTCCCCATTGTACGTTCTTCTTCTTTGTTGTAGATTAATTGACCTTATAAGTGTGGGATTATCTCTGAGCTCTCTATTCAGTTCTGTTGCTCTATGAGTCTGTTTATGTGCCAGTACCATACTGTTTTGATTACTGTAGCTTTGTAGTATATCTCAAAACCTGGAATTGTGATACCTCCAACTTTGTTCTTCTTTCTCAAGATTGCACTGGCTGGATCGATCATCTTTAACTAAAAGGACAGACAAATATAGGGCTCCCAGTGTACTGAAAACTTGAAGAAGTTCCTTCTTTTGCTGAGATGGGGTGAGAGGGTGCCCACTTAGCCCCTCCAAAGACTCCTCCATGAGGACCACCTGTGTTACTCTGAAGCATAAACCATATTCTGTGTGCTTACCAGTAATGTGAATGAAATGGTCAAAATATTGATGTGGCCGTGGGAGATATAAAAGAAGAGCAGGTTGGATTTATTGTATTACCAGTAGGGATTAGGGGGAAGGCAAAAGTAATCAGATTTGGGTTTCCCAGTGGAAGAGAAAAAGCCAGGATGCAGGCTTGGTTTTAATTTAGCCATTAGCTGGGCCATCTGAATGTTCTGTGGGTTACTTAATTTCTCAGGGCTTTGGGTCAATAACTATAGGACTCGGTCCTCTTTTTTGTCTCTCTATCATTGAGTGTTGGTGAGTTCTGATTTGGAGATCTCTTGGTTAAGGTCAGTGGTCATTTGGTTGGGATGAGGTCAGAGAGGACATTATTGTGTGGTGTTTAGGAGCATGACCTACCTTTAGCTTCGGCCTCCCACCACCTACTGGCCATATGATCTTGGGGGAAAAAAAACCCTCTCTATGCCTCACTGTTCTTATCTCTATAATGAGAGAGATGTATGAGAGGTGGGGATTCCTATCTCATTAGGGTGCTCTACAGTTCATAGAAGTGCTTACAGGGGTGCTGGGCACTGAGGAAGCCTCCGTAAATGTTAAGCCAAAGTGAAGAGACAATTGAAAATGACGACAATGATGCCAGGGTCCCCAGTCCACCCTCACCCCCACTACACCCAACTTATTTTCCTCTCTGCTATTTCACCCGTGTTAACAGTCGATGGGGACACAAGAAGGCATCTAATCTCATTTTAAGGACATGAAGCTAGAAAGAGTGGTTAAGTGTCTTTTCTAAAGTCACACAGCTGGTTAGGGTCAAAGCCAGGCCCAAAACTGGCAACTGCAAAATACCAATCTAGCGCTAATCACATCACATTGGCCATGCCAAATTCCCACGGGAATAAGGCATTTCAAAGTGTAAATGCCCAAGAAGATTTAGCAGGCTCAGTTTCTTCAGTACTTAAATGGAAGTTAGATTATACCCATTCATTTCGATTACATGGCTAGCTTATAGAAAAGCCCATGAGGGGAGAAAGACAAAATGGAACTGAGACATTTAGAGGGATGAACAATGTTCCAAGTCAAACCATTCCTCACAAAGTGCAGAACTAGATAACATTTGTGGTTTCAGAAAACACAGTTGTTTTGTTTTGTTTTATCTTTGGGCTCTGGAGAATATGGGGAATTTAGTTTGGTACAGCTAAAAAAGTAGAAGTGCAATGAAAAATAAAATGCAGATGTCCTGCTCTCCTGAGCAAATGCAGCTGGGTATCTCTGGAAGAAATAATATCTCAGAAATTCATTGGTGGCTGGAGGCCCAAGGGGCAAGGTTGGTGAGGTACATGGTGGGGACCTGCCCATGGGCGTTTCATTAGCCATGGGACAAGAACTTTTACAGCCCTAGAAAAAGAAAGTTGGGGAGTTTTCTGGTGAAATTTTGGATTGAGAAAGACAAAACCCACGTTTTGCTAAGCAAGATGGACAGTCCAGTTCAGAGAATTGAGTAAGAGCCGAAATTCCCAGAATCATGGGAAAAACTAGTCAAGGAATTCCCTGGGGAGCCACCCAGATCAAACACTGACCCCGGGGATCTCCTGCAGTTTGCTGATGGTTGGGGGGGTGGTGGCGGCTGCTGCCGTTAGAGGCTTGGAACGGACTCAGGAAAAGACCCCAAACCCACAGGGACACAGGGAGTTGAAAGTGTGGTTTGGCCCTAGTGGAAAAGAAAGGAGGTTGGTCAAGAGAGGTCTGCTAATAGAAAGGCAGCTGAAAACAAGAAGCATCTGGAAAGGGCCCTTTAATGCTTTAAACTCATGCCAAGCTAATTGAGTAATGTGAGCGCATGTTCTTGTAAATTATTTTCAATTGTATATAGTTCTTCCCCTGAGATTGCCTTACCCTGCAGTTCACGACTGGTTGTGTATTTGAACAGACTCTGAGTGGGCTGTCGCCCTGTGTGTGCACGCGTGGTTTATAAATTATAGTCTTCGTTCCCGGTACTCTGCGTTGATTGATTGGGTTTTCACAATTGGCGCAGATACTAGAATTCCCGTATTTCGGATGTAGAAACTGAGGCTCTCGAAGGGCTGTTTGGCTGTGGTGGTCTTAGTTCCTTACGCCACGCCGCCATGTCCTGAAAATGCAGTGGGTTGAGGGGAACACACAGACAAGTGTGCATTTCTGAATCCTTTCATCAGGAGGATCTCCTCTGTGGGCCAGCCTTGGATGGTGATGTCTTTGGACTTATGAATCCCTTCTGGAAAACCTGGCAGAGGCCCCTTCCCTTCATAAAGCTGAGGATGAAAGTTCTAGCCATCATCCAAATGAAGAATCTTGCTGTTCTTCACACAGGACCTTCCCCCATCCCTGGTGTCCTACCCCCTCGGCTCTCCTCACGGACGGCTCCCCAGACCTCAGCCAGCCTATTGTGTTTCTGCATGGAAGTCAGAGAATCTAGGTCAGTTTATCCAAGTAGAAAGTGTTATTTTATTGAGTTAACTCTGTACAAACTGCTGCCTCAGTGCTTTATAGAAACAAAGTCCCCTGTGTCCAGGGCATTTTCTCTGGAAGTTTTCAGAGGCCTCCAAGTAATCACTTTGATTTAAAATCAAACAATGAAAACCCTTCTTTTTTTAGAAATAGTGTTTCCCGGTAACACATGTCTCTCTTTTTAACTGTTTTGTCAGACACTTAATCAATCCAGCCTTTTGGACTGTGGAAGGGCTGTCAGTGAAATTGCCAGTACCCCTGCATCAATGTCCGGAAAGATGGGAATACACCTGACAGAACGGGAGGCTTAGACCCACTTCATAATTACAGAATATCCTTATTCTTCCCGTAACTTGACCCAGTAAATATCATTAAAACCCAAACTGGTGATCAGATGAGACCGGCATCCTTTTGGTTGCTAAACATCATTTTGAGTTCGCTCTTCTCATCAGGGACAGATGTCTTTATAATTATGGTTTTTTAAATGTCTTAACATGAGAGTAATGCTGTTGTACAATAATACTTCCCAACAATTTAGGGTAGCGTCATTCAGAGTATGGCCTGTAGACCAGAGCCAGCCCACAAACACTTTGTTACCAGACCTGATAAGGTATGTACAGAAGTTAAGAATAGGCATTTAGAAACTTTTAGCATTTTGCTGTCACTGTAACATCCAAACAGCATTTCATTTTTCTAGCAAGTTCTCTTTATTAAAGTATTTATTATAGAGTAGAAATGGACCTCCCCCCCCCCCCCCCCGCCCAACACACATACACACAAAATTCTGGTCTTTCCCCAAAGATAGTTTAAGAAAAACTATTGCCACAGCATCCATCATCTTGTTTGATGCTGCCTATGGTTTTGTGAGGGAGATGGGGATTGCATGTTAAGGCCCGTCTTGCGGATAAATAAAGCCGGGCTCAGAGAGGTAAAAAGACCTGGCCCGTTACACGTGTGATATTGTGATCTAGTTCTTCTTACCTGGAGCCAGCAGTTTTCCAAGGTCTCACTCTGCTAACCACAGACAAGTTAAAGCAAGCTCATCTGCAAACACTCTTGCCTAAGCTTTTTTTTTTTTTTTCCCAAGGAAGTATCTCTGTGTACAATTGACCTGAATGATCTATGAACAGATAACCTTTGATAACATTGTTCTCCTAATTCAGAAAACCAGTTAGACCCCTATGGACTGGCTAATTCCCTGTGCTTTGCAAAAATGGTTGAAAGATAGTAATGGCAGAGAAGCTCAGGGTTTGGAAGAGCACCCAAGGGACCGTGCAGCCCTATGGCATTGACCTCCACACTACCTGGGACAGCCCTGCACCATGGGAGGAATGTACCATGCTAGACAGCATATTGTTGGGAGCAAAAGGGACAATTAGAAAGTCCTTCCTCATGTCGTGCCCACCCCTTCTCTCTTTTACCTGTTGGCCCCAGATCTACATCCTCAAGATACTAAGAATGAGTCCCAAAATTTAGTTATAGGCACTGTGCCTCTCCTGAATCATCTTCCTCCACCCAAGGCAAAACTCTCATTTGTTGAAGGGTTCCTTGGTTGGTATGGCTTCAAGAATACCGCACCCCAGTCTCATCATCTTAGCCATGCTCTGAATTCTCTTAAGTCAATGTCCATCCCAAAATGGGTGAGTCCCCCCACACTAAACCTGGCATTCAAAGGTGGTCTGTTGAGGTTATGGGAAAAGGACCATTTCCCTCCATCCACACACTGTTTCATCTAATGCAGTCTGAGGCTGCATTACTATTTTGCAGCCAGTCACGTTGCTGGGTTGTAATAAGTTAAAGATGCTAAGTCCTTTTGATAGGAACATCTGCATTTGGCTAGCAGTTGTCTTCTTTGTTGATCCACTAATTTATTAACTGATGGATTCCTTTCTTCACCCACCATCCAGGCAAGCATCCAGCCAGCCAACCAGTGGCATTCTGTAATACCTGCTTCAGGATTTTAATCCTGTAATTTATTTTGGGACGAACCACTGCTCAGTGGAAGGAGAGCAGTTTAGGTCTTTTAATCTTCCTGGTTAATTTGATCTGGAGCCTCAGTGTCTGGGTAGGCATCAGCCCTCCGGTCCACACCTCAGGGGATGGTTAGCTCATTAGTGAAATCCCAACTAGCTGCTGAGCTCTCTAGAATCCGAGTTTATCAGTGAGCTCCCCAGGTAGACATTTCACTGGTTTTGGCTGCCTCCCTCATCCTCCTTCCCCTTTAGAATCTGATCCAGGAGGTCTGTTCGCGGTGGCCTTTGTGATATCTGTTTCCATCACATCCCGGTTGTGCCTCTGATTGTAGCCAGCATCCCAGCCTCTGACGGCACGGTCCCTGCATCCGAGGACCATGCCGGAAATTTTATATAGGTTACCTCAGGGGCCCAGGGATGGAAGAGGAGTAGGAGGGAGATCGTTAACATTATTGTTCACATGTTATAATGTGACTTGTGACTAATTCAGAAAACCTGTGCATGTATGACTTCTGTAATTAAGAAAAGGAGTAATAGAAAAGATGAAAGAAAGAAGAAAGAAAAGCCCCTGCTCACTCGTTGGCTGGAGTTCAGTCCATCGTAGAACCCTCCTCCTCAGTGGCTGCCTGACTTACTCATGACCCACTCACTTCCTGACTCCTCACATTCTGGCCTCTGCCTTAACCATTCTACCAAGGGAATAAAGGCTTCTTCCAAGCTTACTAATGACCTAATGCAGAGGTGAGCAAATGACAGCCCAGGGGCCAAATCCAGCGGGTCACGTGCTTTTGTGAATAAAGTTTTATTGGAACACAGCCATGCCCATTTGTTTATACTAATCGCCTATGGCTGCCGTCCCAGTACAAGCACAGAACTGAGGCGTGGTCACAGAAGACTGGGCAGCTCACAGTCTGGTTCTTTACAAAACTCAGCTTACAGACCCCCTGTTCTATGTTAATAGATGCATTGATCTAGCCGCTCTGGTGGTCCTGAGTCCCATCCCATGCTCCTCAGCCTCTCAGCTACCTTTGGCTCTCAGGACCCACATTCTTGGTGATTTCTTCCCCCCCCCCCCCCCCCCCCCCCCCCCCCCCCCCCCCCCTGCCACCCT
>NC_058403.1:137981422-138036084 GCF_002201575.2 Neomonachus schauinslandi
CCCCCTTCCCCCACCCCTCGACCTCACTTTGGTCCCCCCCGACCCATTTTTTTTTTTTTTTTCCCCCCCCCCCCCCCCCCCGCCAACCCCTGTGACAGTGAATCCTGGTTATCCTCTGCTTGGCACTCTGACCACTTTTTTGTTTCTATCTTCTCTTCTGACCCTTACTTCAACCCTAAGCATACACAAGGGCACAGACTTTTGTCTTTTTGTTCACTCCTGTCTCCCTCGTGCCTCTAACAATGCCTGGCACGCGTATAGTGACTGCATGAGTGACCCTGACTGTCCGGAGGCAGGTTGATTGGAGCTGTTCCTTTCACATCACCTTACGGAAGATCCTGTTTGGACTTCGCAGGTGAGCAGGTGTATCCCAGTCACAGTCTGAAAGGAAGAGTGTAGCTTGGAGTCATGAACATGAGCCTGACACAGCCAAGAGTCTGGGGCTCGAGGGCACCCGTTTCCATTTCATTGGTGCCAACATTCGAGCCTTTTTTCCGATATATCATGTGTGTGATGCATGAAGGTAGTGGTGCTTCTGTTCACTTCCACATTTGGTCTGGTCTCCTAGATCACACAAAGGAGAGTAGCTGAGAACTTGTAAGGGTCACGAGGACAGAAAGCAAAACAAATAAGGGTGTCATAAAATGGTTCTTGGGCCCCTTTCTTCACAGACTCCTGGGTCCCTCTGTGGCCACCACCATAGTAATAGATGAGGAGTCTGCCATTTCGTGGAAGGTGGTCATTTTTCCCATGCCTCTTTGCATAGTTGATTTAGATTATGCTTTCAAATAAATGTCATCATCTGAAAAAGGAAGAAAAGGGAGGGAGGGAAGAAGGGAAGGGGAAAAGAAAGCTAACTTAAGTCTTTTTTTTATTAAGGTCAGGGTTGGCAAAGAGGTTTCATTTTCTTTGTTAATGCCGATCAATTAGTAGTGGTTGCTGGGACCTACTCAGGTCACTGTTGAGGAGGATTCTGAGGCTATCTTCAGGTTCAGTGAGAAAAAGAGCTATAATGAATTAGTAATGTCTGCATGGCTGTGAAAGAAAGGAAGTTGTGGCTTACAGAAAAAGAAGAGGCAAGAGAGAAAGTGAACATAGTGCCGGCACTGGAAGGGGGGGCATTACTATTTCAGATCAGGTAGCTCAGGAAGGCCTCCCTGGGGAGCTGATAGGTGCGTAAAGAACTGGAGGTGAGGAGGTGAGCCATGTGGGGGTGTCCAAGGGAAGAGCTTTCCAGGCATGAGCAAGTGCAATCTCAAGGCCCCAGTGCAGCCAGGGAACAGCCAGGAGGCCAGTATAGCTGGAACAGAGAGGGCCATGGGGGGGGGCTGAAATCATATTTCTGTTACCAATCTTACGAAAGCATATATATAATCTTGGAAGTTGTGACCATCTGCCCTCTTCTTGAAAACTTAATCTTTAGAGATCCAGCAAACATCACTGATTGAGAGAACAGTGATGGCTCTGTTCTAGATGAGCCAAATGCCTATCTCCACAGCTGTGGAGTTTGAGACTGGTAATAACAGCAAAAGCAAGCTTCTCTTCATAACACGATGCCTCTCCCATATTCTGTTTGCATTTAAACCAGCCAACAGTGGATTCTCCTCTTTCTGTAGAAAGTTTTTCTGTATCTCTTTCACCTTGACTATTTCTCTAGTTTTCTCTTTTCCCCTCAGAATTTTCTGTATGTACCTATCAGAGTCATTTGGTCATAAGCAACAGAAACCAACTCAGCCAACTTAAGCAAAGAGGGATTAATTGAAAGCCTACTGGGGGCTCCCAGAATGGACTAGAGGATAGAGAACCAGATTTAGAAAAGAACTGAAACCAAGTGGCTCTGGGAGGCCGGGAAGGAAGCCTCCTTGGGGACAGTTTGGCCAGAATGCTGCCATTAAAAAGACTGAACCTGAGTCACTTATTGCATCTTCCAGATTCTGAGTTCCAAGAGAGAGAGTCCCACTGGCAGACTGGGACTAGTCCCCCCTGCCCGTACAGAGGAAAGGGGGAATGATTGGGTCTTCTCAGCCTCTATAATAAACGAATGGGTCAGGTACCTGGATGTCCCTTCTTATCGGAATTGTACCCAGTGGGGTAGAGGTGATTTCCCCAGAGGAAATTAAGGTAGTGATAAGGAGGAGAAATTGATACTAAGAACTGTCCCCATCCCCCCAACTCTCTAATGTCTCTTCCCAGGGTGCAATCAGGAGTCTCCTATTTCCGGGCACCTGGGTGGCTCAGTCAGTTGAGCATCTGACTCTTGGTTTCGGCTCAGGTCTTGATCTCAGGGTCATGGGGTCAGCTTAACGTGGGATCTGCACTCAGCAGGGAGTCTGCCTGTGCCTCTCCCTCTGCTCCCACCCCCCTGATGTGCAACTTCTCTCTCTCTCTCTCTCTCTCTCTCTCTCTCTCTCTCTGTCTCAAATGAATAAATCTTAAAAAAGAAAAAAGAGTCTCCTATTTCTACTATAAGAATAAAAAAAAAAGCTGTTCACTTGGGTCTTGATTCATCTAAGAATGGCTCAAGACATGTGAAATTTGGCCAAATGCCAGAATTTGATGTAATGAAGTTTTGCAGCCATCACCTGTCATCATTTCCTTGAGTGTGTCTGCAGATAAGCTCGGGATATTAGTACCTGTCATTTCTGCAGTGCTTTCCAAGAACCCTTCCAAGTACTTTCCAACCATTTTCTTGCATAATCCTTACAGCTTTGTGACACATATATTATTGTCCCTGTTTGCAGATGAGCGTCAGAGGGAAGGAAAGCTAAATGGCTGGCTCACATAATGCTGGTGATAGGTCTGCTTCCTAAGCTTGTGCTGTTATCGCTCATTCATTCAAGTTGATGACATATGTGCACCAGTGGATCTCAACCCTGGGGCAGTTTTGGCCCCCAGGAACATTGGCAATGTCTGGCAACATTTTTGGTTATTACATATAGCTGGGGGAGGTGCTACTGGCTTCTAGTGGGTCGAGACCAGGAGTCTACTAAATGTCCTACCATGCACAAGACAGGCCCCACAAGAGAGAATGATCTAGTCCCAGATGTCAGTCATGCCGAGGCTGAGAAAGCCTGAAATGCACAGATGGACACATGGTGTGTGACCGCCCAAAGTCCCCATAGTGCTGTGGGGTCTGAACATGCGCATGAATCGGCTCTTAGAAGATAAAGCTCACTGCGAGTGGGAATCAGCTGCTAATACTATCTTAATTAGCTATGAATTGCCATGAAGAACTCTCACCTAGAGTCCCCCCAGCTCCTACTCTCCCTTGACACACCTCCTCCCAAGAGGACAAAGGTCAGTGGGTCTGCTCAGACAGTGAAGCTGATGAAGCCCTGTGCTTTGAGATGGGCCGGCCCTCTGTGAGTGTCTCAGTAACTCTGCGTGGACAGGCAGCCTGGCAAATCTACTCCCTCTGAGCAGTGGCTATTTGCAAAGCAAGGCTGAGGTTGGCCAAAGAGGTCACAGTTGTTCTGTAATCAGATTATGTTGCTATATCCGACCATTGGCCATCTGTGGCCCAATAGGGAACTATTAAGCCAGCAGCACGGACCTAAGTGAGATGGACGATAGCAATGTTCCTTGGAACGATGGAATGACCAGCGAGATTATGTAATAGCCCTGCTAAAGAGGGTTAGCAGATGGGCCTTTCTGAAAAGAGTAGGGCTTGTCTGCTCCCCACAAAGGTGAAGGAGATTGGAAATGTAAAACTAACCTCCTTCTGTAGAATGTATCCCATGATCTGCAAAGAAGGGCAAGAACCAAGCCTATGGCAGATTGACCCAAGGTTAGTATTAGAAACTGCCTGTAATTTGGCCACGTATTTCAAAAGCTTTTATAGTCCCCTTCTGGAAGCTATTTTAAAGAAATAATAATAAAAAAAAATATGTGCAGTGATGATGTACAGAGATGTTCATTGCAGCATTATATATATAGAACAGGCAGTAACATAAAGGACTAACAAGAAAAGAATGGCCGTATAAATTAATTCTCACCCACAGAAAGGAACTCTATGCTGCCACTGCAAGCAATTTTTCCATGATATGGGGAAGTATCCACAGTAAGTTCACATGAAAAACCAGATAAAAAATGTGGATATTCTGTGATCTGTAATAAGAAAATATATGGATGCATGAAAAAAAAAGAGCAGAATAAAATCAAAATATCAACAGGGGCTTCTTTCTGGAACATGGATTAATTATGATTTATATTTTCTTTTTCGCAAATTTCATTCTTTTCCAGATAATCTGCAGTGAGACTCTGTTGCTTTGTTGTTTTAAAAAGGTGCTTTTTTTTTCCCCAAAAGAAAGAATCAGGTCCTCATATTGTGTGGAGACTCTAGGTAACTAGTTGCCCAGAATCTAGTTTAGCAGCTATCTTCACCAAAAACCAGTTTTAACCTGGAAAAGTAAGTAAGGTCACCTCATACCTTATGTCCCTTGTTGTACTCACACCAGTGTTTACTTGAACAGTGGAGAACCCTCCTCCTGCTGCTGCTGGTAAATCGCATCACTGCCTGTCTGGAATTTGGAAAACAGATGAAAATAGTTGTTTGCCTTACTTGACATGATCATCCCGGAAGAGCTTCGCCAGCATATCCACATTGTGGATCGTATTTTCAGGGGGCTGCTACCTTCCCGAGCATTTCCAACTGCCTTTCTTCTTGGCCTCTCTCTGCAGTATTTAGATTTTTGTTCTAAACTGAAGAAAGTCTTCCAAGCAGTAGCCCGTGGTAGGTCTGTGGTGGTCCTGGTTGCATTAAGTTCACCCGAGCTGTTGGTTGCAAGAACTAGGGTGTAAGAGTTTCTGGAATTTTGTTCCATTCTCTCTACATTCCCAGCTGGCACACCTTTGCACTCTCCTCTTAGGAAAGATGGCAGCGATGAGCTCTCCTAAACCACTTTCTTTGGTCTGCTTTGTACGCATCGCCTGGTAAAGGTGCCCCGAGTGGCTCAGGCATCTGCCTGCAGTGGCTTCTTCTGTGTCTGCCTCTCCCAAGGCAGAAGCCCACAGGAGAACCTGGGTTAGGATCGTTTAACGCTGTGTGACTTGGATGGATCATTCTCCACAGGCCCAGCCGGCGATCAGATGTTCACATGCTCTTCACCCTTGCTGCTGCCATTCCCCTGGGCATGTAGTTGGCACCGTTCTGAGTAACGGGTGAAGACAGAAAAGCAGGATCAGGGCTTTCAAGACAGACAGAATGTCTCTCTGCCATGTGCACCCCTGGTGCAGCCCCCACAGAGGTAGCTCCGAGCCCCCAGACTGAGCTGTGCCTCCCCTCCCTGCCCAGTACCTGCCCAAAGGCTCCCACTCCAGAGCCTTTGTCAACAGCCAAGACTCCTCAAGGGCCCGATGCATGGGGCACTGTTCGGGATGATGGTGATAAGCACGTGAAGAATTCCTAAAATTCCTGCCCGCCTAGAAATTTAATTCTAGTGGAGGGGAAAGGATAAGAAAGAAGACAAGTAAAATAAGGAGATAAATAAAATTGGGAAGGGGAATAGGATTGTTAGAGGTAGGGCGTTAACAGTTTTGGGTACAGTTGTCTGATGGCACCCATCCGTGGATACACTGATCCTTGGTTTTTAAATTCTACCTCTGATGAAGTCCTCTTGGGAAGATGACATCTGAGTAAAGGCTCAGAAGGTGAGGGACAGAGCTGTGGGGACATCTGAGGGGAGAGTGCTCTAGGCAGAAGGAACAGGCAGTGCAAAGGCCCTGAGGTGGGAGCCTTCCCCTGTGTGTTTGAGGACCAACAAGGAAGCCATTGTGTCCAGAGGGGAATACACAAATGGGCATAAGACAGGAGATGGAATCCGAGAGGCCCCAGGGGGCTTTGCACAGACCAGCTCCTACTCCCAAGTTTGATGGGAAGTTGTTGGGTGTTAGGGTCAGAAGAGTGACATACTTGGGTTTTAGTAGGCCCCAGCTGGCCACGAGTCTGAAACTAGACTACAGGGGAGGTAAGGGCAGAAGCAAAGAGAGTGGTTGGCAGGCTCTGACAAGGTGGGGGTGGTGAGGTGGGGGGTAGGGTTTCTGGGAATCACACGCCTCTCTTTCCCTCGTGGATTCAGGCCCAGTTGAGAAATCACTGCATAAATCAGAAGATCAAAATGTCTGCCATTAGTTTCCAAGAGTCACCTTGGAGTCTGAGAACCTTAACAGTGCTAGAGAAAAACTATTTTGTTTTAAAAGAAAAAAAAAAAATTTTTTTAAAAATAATTGCATTTTTAAAAATAATTGAAACAACATAGGCTTGCCGCAGACAGTTTGGAAAGTACTGAAATTTATAAAGAAGAAAATATAAATCACAACCCCATGTCCCAGATCTAAGCCCTGTTAATATTTTGATTTATTTTATTCTCCCCTTTTTTCTGTTCCCATATGTGTATATTATTTTAGTTAAATTTAACCTTGTAACTATTTCCCCATGTTACTAGTCTTCAAAAAAGTATTTTTAACAGCAATATATTGTTCCTCCCTATGATTATAAATTAATTTATATAGTCATTTGCTTATTGGAGGATGTGGCTTACCTGTGTAGCCCTGATGGGCTTCCTAAACTACACCCCCAAATCAGATACACTTAACCACACTGTTCTAGGCAGTGTTGATACCTGAAGTCCTCCTCCCGGGGCAGAGCCTGCTCATGGGAACTTCCATATCATGGAACCCAGGCCCGTGTGCCCTTTCCTACAGGCAGGAAGGCAGGTGGAGGTCGAGAAGGCCCTGAGGGGCTTGAACCCAAAACACTAAGTGCTTTCCTTCAGACCCACCAAGACAAGTCCCTGTACCTCCCCGGGGAAAGGAGAAAGAGAGGTAGGGTGAGAGGTCAAGAGCGTCACCCTACTGAAAGACCTGCACATGGAAACCCAAGACCGGGGAAGCAGAGGTACCCTCCTAGCACTGAGGATTTGATAGGTAATGAATGTCAAGTTCTTGGTCATGGCAAACGCTTAATAAAGGTCATCTTCTCCCTTCCCCTACCATTGTGAGGAAAATTCCATGAAGTGAATATTCACATGTGCCAGTGTAAAGGCACAAGCTGGGTTAGTGGACAGTCATTCCTATTTGTGCCAACCTAGTGAACCCTCTACAGACTGTAGGATCAGCTCCGTAATTCTCCTTTGGATGTAATTTTATTAGCCGTCCTTCTCACCTTGGGCATATTTGAATATCCTCAAGAGAAAAAAGAACCCCAAGTTGGCCAGTGTCTCAGTGACCTCAGTTGGAGTTGAGTAATTGTTTATTGATGAATGAATGGATGAGGAGGTGGGTGGGTACATGGACGGGTGGATGCATGGATGGATGGAAGGAAGGAAAGGAAGGGAAGGGAAAGGAAAGGAAAAAAGAAAGGAAAGGAAAGGAGAAAGGGTGGATGATTGAAGGAAGAGTAAATCAAGACAGTCATTTATAATGTATTTTTTTCTTTCTCTGAAAAGATGAAAGGGGAATAATGTTTTTACACAAGCCAGTGTCTTTTCCATTTTGCAGGTGAAATAAAAGCCCACTATGAAAATCCCTCATTTCTGCTGGAAGAAAGTAAAGAGCCACATTATGATCTAAGTAGCATACTTTATCTGTTTGAGCTTTGGTGGGGGGGGGGGGGGGGGGAAGGGGGGTTTTTTTTTTTTTTTTGGGGGATAAAATTTTGTCCCCCCCCCCAAAAAATTTGTTTTTTTTGGGATTCATTTGGTTTTTTTTTTTTTTTGAAGTGGACTATGGTTTGTGTGCAGTGGATGAAGTAATTGGAGTGAGTGCTTCTCCCTAGAGACAGAATCAATCACCGTTGCAGAAGATGATGACATTTTAGAAAGAAACTCTGAGGAAAATGTCATGCTTAAAAAATTAGATTTAAACACACTGGCTCCAGATTGATTTTTATTACACTCAAATGGATACCCTGATTGATTATCAGTCTTACAAATGTTTAGCACATTTCTCACTTCTCTAATAATCAGAATAATCTAATTTTCAATGTCATTTAATGTACTGTATTCAAGGTTATAATAGATCATATTTCTAATAAAACACAGCAATTATGTAATGAATAATACAGGAGGACCGGCATTCAGATTCCCTGATTTTAAGGCAGTGCCAATGGAAAGTCTCAGATAAGCCCATTCCTTTCAATGTGATGTACATTCTAAGTCTTTGACTTAGAAGCATCATAAAGAAGGTTTTTTTTTCCCCTGCTGGTGCTCTGAATGGATCTTTGCCAGACTTGACCAAAACAAACAAACAAACAAACAAACAAAAACAACCCCCACAAATTTCTGGGAGGAAACCACAAGGTTTGAATCTTTTTAATACATGTTATTGGTGCACCTGGAGAAAAGTGACAGGTTGCCAAGCTATTTATTGAGTTTCTCTGGTAATTGCTGCTTTCCCCCCATTTTTGATATACATCCCCCGGACAAATACCATATTTTAGTTCTAAATATTTTTCCAATATCCATTGTAGCAGCAGCTGACATTACAGATGTTCCCCGGTAAGCCATGGGATATCTAATTTTGAGGAGGTTTGACTCAATATTTAGAGTCTAATATTTACCTGATGGTGTTTACTTCGTTGTTGTGTTGTTTCCCTTAGAAGGGGTCTGACTCACTTTGGGAAGTAAGTTGTGCTTTTTATTTTTGTGGCTTCTCATCCATTCCAGTCAAAATCTGGCTTAGGAATTGTGAATTTCTCAGTGACGGCCTGTGGCTCAGTCTGATGATCTGGCATGTATGAAATGGTATCAAAACCTGATAAGCTAACAAGCATTAGCACTTCAGGATTTTCCCCTTTTAGACCGTGCTCTTTGGCAATGGCATCCAGGGGCAGCGAGAGGAAGAGAGGAGGCCAGTGAGCTGTCGGGCCTCAAGACATTTAGAGACTAAAGGGAGGGGCTTCAGGCAGAAGGCTCACTCCTAAAATCGGCCCAAGTATGAACCTGGTAGCATGAGAACCTCAGAAGGCCCGAAGGTTCCAGAAGATCTCAACAGAAACAACTGAGGGGCCAGTACAAACAAGATCCCATTTAACAAAGATGAGTATCGAGTCCTGATTCAGATTCAGCCAGGTCAGTGGTGGAAGGACAGGCTGGGGTTGAAATCAGAGGTGAGGATCGGATGGCCAAGCCTTGCAGTGATCTAACTCAGGTTTGGAATGTGTCTTCCTTCTTAAGATCCTTGCTTAATCAGATCATGACAGACCACCAAAACCATCTGTATTTGTGGCTGGTGAGAGCACATCTTGGGGGATATTATTGTTTCGTATCTGAGCCCCTTATTTTAAGAGTTAATTTATCTAGAACTGCACATTATCTAAGCCAGGATGACTAGGATGGCAGGAAATCATCCGGCTATCTGCTATGAGATATAATTGAACACGTTGGAAATTCGGAGGGTAGAGAAAACCCGATGTTGGGAGAAGATGATTGCTCTCACTGGTTTGAAAGGTTAAAATCCAAAAAAAGAGAAAAGTTTGCTAACATTTCTTGGGTACTAGATCTTTTCAGCAGTTCTGTTCGATTATTACCGTTTTTAAAAAATTTTTTATTGTTATGTTAATCACCATACATTACATCATTAGTTTTTGATGTAGTGTTCCATGATTCATTGTTTGCGTATAACACCCAGTGCTCCATGCAATACGTGCCCTCTTTAATACCCATCACCAGGCTAACCCATCCCCCACCCCCTCTAGAATCCCCTCTAGAATCCTCAGTTTGTTTTTCAGAGTCCATTGTCTCTCATGGTTCATCTCCCCCTCTGATTTCTCCCCCTTCATTTTTTCCTTCCTACTATCTTCTTCTTTTTTTTTTTTTAACATATATTGTATTATTTGTTTCAGAGGTACAGATCACAGATTATTACCGTTTTTTAATGGTCATGGCAACTAACATTGAGAGAGGCCAGGTAAACTGCCCAAATTTACACAACTACTGAGATACAGAGCTGAGATTAAAACCCAGCTCTCATGACCACCGTAACTGAGTGCGCACAGTTGTGGTCACTTGTGGATACGCCATAACTGGGGGATCACTAAGGTCCCTCCCAACTGTAAATTTGGTGGGTTTCCCATCAGAATACAGGTTCAGTAGCATTTGCTGATACTTGGAAACATTTCAAGCATAAGGAGGAAGTACTCTGTCATCTGGAAGTACTTGCTGCTTAAATAAACGGAGGTGGAGAGAGTGAAGACACCCTTGCAGTGACTCTCTACACTGTTGAAAATGGCAGTTCTTGGTGCTGGCTTACTGCCAGGAAATTTCCTGGAGCCTCAAGGAAAGGCTGTGTGTGTGTCTGTGTGTCTGTCTCTCCTAAGGGGTGGAGAAGGAGATAGCCTATAAAATTAATGAGAAACATCATTTTTAAAGGTTTTCGGGACAAAGCCTGAGCAGGATACTTATAATGGGAAGGAAAAGCTTTAAATGATGTCCTTGTGGTAAGGACTGAAGGTCATCTGAGTTCACGGGATGTTATTGGGGCCCAGTAAGAGAGAGTAAGGATGTATCTGTGGAAACAGCGTGTTTTAGCTCTAACAGTAACATTTGTACTTTGACTTCTGATTGCATTGTATTTTCCTACCAATTACAGATGAGCTGATGTCTGTGAAGCATCATTCAGAGAGAGAATGGACTTGAGCAATAGCAGGTAGACTAAGTGGACCTCAGTAGACATATAGGATGAGGAGGAAAGAAGAATGGGTCTGCTTCTGTCACTGGGACTTGGGCCCCTGGATGGGCTGTGGTTGCAGTCACAGAGATGGCAGTGACAATGGGGAAAGAGTTAGGGAGGACAGCTAAAGAGTCTGTGTAGGAGACAATCACAGTGAGGGGCCAGGAGATATCTAGTGAGAAGTCACATACACACATCTGATCTTAGGAGAAAGGCCAGGGCTGGGGCTGGGGATCTGAACCTTCTGCATCTGCTTGATAGGGAAGGCCTTGGGCATGGACTTGGTGACCCATGAAGAGTGAGAGAGGGCTAGGGATTCCAGAGGTGGGAATTCTTTCAGCAGGCTGCTAGATGGGCCTTGTGGGGCTCCCAGGATGAAGGTGTCTCAAGGGAGTGTTTCTTAGCTTTCTTGATCAAGCCTTCAATCTCCCTTTTATCAACCTCTGGGAGTCCACAGCAGTTCTCAGAGAAGACAGCCCAGTCTACATCCACCAGCATTCCTCTTTTTGAAGTTAGTCCACCCAAGGCACTTTTTAATAACTGTGATTCATAATTCTTGCTATTTTGTAAAGTCTGGACACATCCTAAGAAAGTGCCATAACCCACTGACCTTCCCCTGTTTCTAAATAAATGTGGACATCGGCGAGAGCTCTTAAACAAGAAAGTGAAGCTGATAATCATAGGTGACCACAAGCCCCTCAGCAGTTAAGGTACATGGTAGCAAAAACAAATGGCAGTTCCTGGAGCTGACCAACCATTCATTGTGTAATTTCCTGAATTCAGTCAAAAGATCACGGGATAAGTGGGGGAACAGGCCGGGCAGGGGATTCAGTGGCATTAATGAGAAAAATATTATTTTAGAGTCCAGCATTCCTTTCCAGCTTAAGGTCTGGCCAACCTTAAATGTGTGCAAAGTTATGCCATATGTTTCTCAAGATAATAAAAGTGGCTAAGAAGAGGGAGGGGGCTGGGGGCAGGGGCGGCCCGCTCTCGTTGAAAGTGACTCGGTGGTTAAGTGGACGGGACGTGGTAAAGAAGAGGGGGAACATCCTCATGTCAGTGGCTGCGTAGGACAACTTGTTCTCTCTGCTTATGTTCTGGATGTTTCCAGCACAGCTGCCTCTGCTTGGAGTACATCAAGGTCAAGTGGCCACCTGCGCTGTCTCTTTCATTCTGGTTTCCCCTCCTGTGTTTTTAGACAAGCAATTCTCACCTTTGACTTCTCTGCCTACTAAAGTCTACTTGAAGTAGACAATATCTCACCCTCTGCCCCAGAGTGAAGCAAGGGTGTGATAAAAAGTTATGAAAGTGGGGGGGGGGGGTGGCGCCTGGGTGGCTCAGTTGGTTAAGCAACTGCCTTCAGCTCAGGTCATGATCCTGGAGTCCCGGGATCGAGTCACACATCGGGCTCCCTGCTTAGCGGGGAGTCTGCTTCTCCCTCTGACCCTCACCCCTCTCATTCTCTCTCTCTCTCTCTGTCATTCTCTCTCTCAAAAATAAATAAAAATTGAAAATTTTTTTTTAAGTTATGAAAGTGGGGCACCTGGGTGGCTCAGTTGGTTAAGTGTCGACTCTTGATTTCAGCTCAGGTCATGATCTCAGGGTTGTGAGATAGAGCCCCGCATCGGGCTCCGCTCTGGGCTTAGGATTTTCTCTCTCTCCCTCTGCCGCTCTCCCCCACCTCTCTCCCGCTCAAAAAAAAAAAAAAAAATCATGAAAGAAAGGAGTTTGAAATATATACAGATGAAAACATTCAATGGCAAGGGTTTGCTTCAAAATAATCTGGAGGAAGGGATGGGAGTGGAGAGGAAAGATGATGGGCCATAAATCGATAATTGATGCTGGGCTGTGAATGGATGGGGGCTCATTACATATACTATTTTCTTTATTTTCGGTATGTTTGAAATTTTCCATAATAGATGTGCTTAAATATAAATACATATGTCGGGCGCCTGGGTGGCTCAGTTGGTTAAGCGACTGCCTTCGGCTCAGGTCATGATCCTGGAGTCCCGGGATCGAGTCCCGCATCGGGCTCCCTGCTCAGCGGGGAGTCTGCTTCTCCCTCTGCCCTCTTCCCTCTCGTGCTCTCTGTCTCTCATTCTCTCTCTCTCTCAAATAAATAAATAAAATCTTAAAAATAAATAAATAAATAGATAGATAAATACATGTGTCATTTGTCAAGACAGGAAAAGTTAATGATGGCCCTTTAAGGTACGATTTCGTGTTTTGAAGCTTTAAAATGTAAAAACAGAAACCTTACCAAGGAAGATATGCAAAGTATAATTCACTTGATTAATTTTATGAAACACATGAAAAGCAACAGCGCTTAAATATTTTAAAATTTTACTCCTAGGGAGATGGTATTTCTCTGCCATCTTTTGCAGGTTTTTTTTTTTTTTTTCAGGACAGACTTGGGTAAATAAAACAGAACTCTTTTGATTGCGATCTGTAGACTTTTCTGGCTGTCTGAACTCTTACTGACTCTTCATTGGATGGGAGCCTTCCTGGTGGGGTGAGCTTTGCCTCCGGTGCCCAAGTGCACCCTTCAACATCCCAGGAGGAATGATAGGCAGGGCAGCAGATAACTTTTCTTTAGAGAATTCCCAGAATCTTTACATCTTCCCACCAGCTCTGTGTGAACTCGATTTATCTGTTTGTGAGGTTCCTTTTTTGACTAAGCCACCTTCCAAAACAGCAGCAGGTAGTGCAAGGACTTCAGAGAAACTATGAGTACTTACTTACTGAAGAAGAATTGGGATTTGGGGAGGAGAATGTCATTGGATGTCACTATAACCTGGCAGGTTGGCTTTTTTATGAAGCTTCGTAAAATTGAAAGGTCCCTCACATCTCCAGAACACCTCTCAACTACCACAACCTCAGGTCCCTGGGTCTCTTTCTGTTCCCAAGATCTCGTTCCTGCTTTCCCCTCAGCCTAGAATGTTCTTCACCTAATTAGCTGCCACTCGGCTCCAATATTCCTTGTCATGGGAAGACTTTTCTCTGGCCACCCTCCCCTTCCCACCCCCCATTGGGTGGGATCCAGTGTTCCATGTCTCTTTTGCCCTTACTGCTCCGGGGTATAATGACCTATTATTCCGTACGTCATTAGGTGAGGAGAGCCTGCCTCTCCTCTGGACCAGGGGTCTGGAAATACTGCAGGCCATTATCAGGGGAAGGGAAGGGGGATTTCCCAGAAGAAAATGCCTCTGGGGGCACTGGTTTGTTGCTGGGTAGAAAAAAACAATGGATGCTTTGGTTCTGTTGCCTGATAACTGAAATAAACCAAACATGGGAGAAGGTGGGTATTAAAGTGTTTTCTTTTTTGTTAAACATGCTTTCTTCCCTAATCTGGATTTACTGCACAAACAACTTCTTAACAATCAAGGACATTTTCTAAACTACGGGACTGCAAACTACATTCAACATCCTACATCCAAATGTGGCCTCCAGCTTGTTCTGGAAATAGAAAGTTCTGTTGGAACCTAGCCATGCTCTTCGTTGACGTACAGGCTCGCCTCCTGTCGCCCTACAATGGCACAGTAGTTGGCAACAGAGGCTCTGAGGCCCACGCAGCCTGCTACCTATCTGCTGGCTGGCGTTTTACAGAGAAAGTTTGCCCCACCCCCGCCGCCCCGGTCTAGACTGGGACTTGATGAGGGAACCCCCGGGCTCCCTCACCCTTCTATTCTCTAGCAGCTGTCACAGTGCGGGGCGCAGGGTGATGTAGGTGCCCTATTTGAGTTAGATTATTGAGTTAGATTTGAGTTAGATTATTGAATGAATGAACAGGCAGATTAATCAATAGCTATTCTAGCTTGTAGTTTTAATTTCTGTGACCAGCTCTTTGCCGCAGTGCATGTGATCCTTTCTGCCCCCAGGCCCCCACCTTACTGCTCCTTGACCTCCCCGCTCATCAGGGAGGCCTCTCCTGCCCACCTTTCCTTACACCACAGCCCCTGCTCCTTCTCCGTCCCGTATGTGGTTTGTCTTCACGACCCTTGTCATCATCTGACATTATATTGTCTACACATTTGTTTATGGGCGGCCTTCCCCAAGAAGAAAATAATCTCCCAAGAAGCCGAGAACATTGCTTTGTTCACCGTTAAGTCCCTGGCGCCTGGTATGGTGCCTGAAACACAGTTGGGCACCTGGTAAATATTTTTAAATTAAGGACCACATTTAGAATTGACAGCCTGTAGCCCAGGACTGTCCTTGTATGTCCTCCCATGGTGTCTTGGATGTGAGCTGTCTTCCCGCTACATCCCAAACGCTGTCTTATCCTGATGGCCACACCCCACCGGGTGGATTGGTAAGAAATAGCGGGCCACAGGTGGGCAGTGGGAATCCTCCACCGCTTTCTGTTCTAGGCGCTTCTTTCCTCTCCCTGCTGAGCCCCTAAGGGAAGGCGCGGGCAGATGTCTTTTTGATTAAAAGAGAAAAGCGTGTTCTGGGTGTGGGTGTGGGTGTTAAAGGAAGGGCAGAGGGAAGTGAATTGTGCAGGTCTGTCAGGAACGTCATGTGTCATTTCTTGGACTTCTTGTTTTGTTGTTTTTTTTTGTTTTGTTTTTTTTTTTGACCCCTTGGCTGAAACATTCCCAGGAATAGAGACTCGGTTCTCGGCTCATGTCGAGCATCCAAGTACATGGCGGGGAGCAAGGCAGAGGATGGGGAAGATGGCTTTGTTTCTTTTCCAAACAACTCTCTGGAGAAATAAATACCTGAGAATTAAAGTTGTGTAGGCCAGAAAGAGGATTTTTGTGAACTAAATAGGATTTTGGCAATCCCTCACAGATGAGGACAATTTAGGATGATCTATTTATATTGAGCAACTGATAAGTTCACTCGAGGGAAGGCTCGGTTGGCTCCAATCTGGCCGGCACTTCACGTCCTGAGATTGACTTGAGGGCTGTGGCTTGAGTCTGCTGTTTCATTTCTAATGTTTTTTCTTAGTCACACATGTGGCCTGAGAGTGACCTCTCGGTCACATCCATGGCAGCCCAGGCCAAGTAGGAAAATTCCTTCATTATACTCCTCGTTACATTCTTGTTAACACTAATCTTTTTAAAAAGCAGATGGAATCGAGAATTATTTTACGAGTTTGGAGTTAGACCCGGTTTGATTTCTGGCCCCGTCGTGTGACATTTAAGGCACGAAGGCACCGGGAATTCCATACATTGCGTTCCTCCTTCTTTGTCCCCTCATCATTCTCCAAGCCAGAATCCAGCAGGTCACCCCTTTCCGCTACCCACTGCCCGGCACCCCCACACCTCTTACCCTGACCCCTCCCCGGAGTCCTGCCCCAGTTCAGACATCCCTCTTCTTGCACTTGGAACTTCTAGTGGCCACCACAGTGCTCTCTCCACCCCCAATCATTTCTTCACTGCAAACAGAGCAACCTTTCGAAAAGGCAGCTCTGATCATGTCACCGCCATTAGAGACCCAAATGCACCTGATACCCAAGTTCCCTTGGCGAGAGTCCCAGGATCCCGTGAGCTGTGGTCCAGCGTGAGTCTGACCTTGAGCCCTGGCCCGGTCTGCAGAGCCTCAGAGCTGCCCGTTCTGTCCAGGCCTTCAGAACTGCTCTTTCCTCTACCTGCAGAGCCCTCCCGCCTTCTAGCCTCTGCTCAGCCGAAGCGCCCTCTTGCTTTCATTCTCTGCCCAGACAGATCTTAAGTGACTGCATCTCCCAAGATCTTACCTGCTCCATGCTGACTTCCAGGGAGCCTCTACAGTTTCACATTCTCTGGGAAATTCATACAGCTTTTCGTGTTTGTAAACATGGACGGTTCTACTGACTTCTCTGACAGGTTTGATTATAGAAAAACAGGTTTTCAAGGGGTTGGACTCAAGTGTATTTCCTAGGTTGAGTTTTGAAGGGCTTTTCCTGGCCTCTTCTTAACCCTCCCCGCCCCCAGTCTGGCTTCCATCATCCTCGTGGCTCTGCTGGAAACGTTCTCTTGAAAGTCACCACTTTCTCCATTGCCAAAACCAGTGAACTTTGCTTCCTCTTCATTCTTTATGACTGTCAGCTCCAGTGGACACTTGGCCACGCTGCTTCTGCTGCTTCTCATTCTTTCCTCCTTCAGTTCCTGTGATTTGTTAGCATCCCAGTTTTCCTGCCCGCTCTTGATCTGCTTCTGTCATTGTGTCCTCTTCCCTTTCCCACCAACTGCTGGCAACTCCCAAGGATCGATTCCTAGGCCTCCTGTTTTCTTTCCTCTCTCTCGCATTGGTCATCCCCCTCGTTTCTTGGGACAGTCGTCTCTCAGATTTCAACTCCTGAATGACCCGACTTCCCGTTCTCCTGCCGGCTCCAGAGTGCCGTCTCTCAAAGAACCTCTCTGGGCTTGCCACCTGGATTTCTGTCGCACGTCCCCCGAAGCCAGACTCCTCATCTTCTGGCCCAAAACTGGATTCCTTATTCCCCACCAGCTTTCCCACTTTTCTTTTATTTGGGATACCGTCAATATCCCAGTACCAGCGTTAAAATATTATGGTGACCTCAGAGTCATCTTCTTCATCCCCCATATTCAGCCCATCACCAATCCCCGCAGATTTCTTCATTGGAGTGCATCCCTGCATATCCCTTGTCTCCCCCCTCCTCATTATACCAGTCTAATCTTTTCTTCCCACCAATTCCCAGTCTCCACTTTTTCCTCCAGGCGCACCAGCCACCCTGCTCTCCTACAGATCTGATGCAGACATTTCTGGAAGCATTTCCTCATGTCCCCCCATCCGGAATGTTCTTCCCTCCTCTTTTTGCCTCCCCACTGAGACCCGTCCTCTCAAAGCCATCTGAGAACTAACTTCCCTCATAGAACTAGGTTGTTTCCAACCCTTAGGCCTTCCACATACTGTTATCATCCCGAGTGTCTCCTACCCCTTCAAGCCTTATTCGTTTAAGGAGTATTTGTTGAGTGTCCTTGGAAAAGACACCGCCCTGAGAATGCCAGGATGAATAAGACCTACGATACTTCTGTAGGGCACTCAGCTCAAGATTCCTCTTTCCTGTGACTTTTTTCATGACTCCCACAGACTGAACTACCAGCTCCCTCATCTGTGGGTCTAAGTTCCATCTCACAACGTACACCTTAGATTTTGTACTCCTGTTGCTTCAATCAGTGAATGAATATTCTGGATTCTAGCTCACTGCATGATAGTTATTTGTTTAGGTGACTGTCTCTTACTAGAATGTGAATCTCTTAAAAATACTCCATAACTATTTGAACAGATGAAGAACTAAGTTAATAGATGAATGGATGGGTGGGTGGGTGGGTGGGTAAATAGATGAAAGGATAGACAAATGGATGGATTAATGGATAGACGACTTGATGGAGGAAAACAATAGGAAGGAAGGATAAATGGACAGACAGATGAATAGCTGAGTGGATGGACAAATGGATAGATGAAGGCATGGATGGATGGATTGCATAAATGGATAGATGAATGGACAGACGGATGGATGAAAAAAAAACCCCGCAGTTAAGAGAGACTTCAGTGGTAACCCTCCCACCCGTTGTAGGAATGCCTTTTAAAATAACTTTGAGAACTAAGATAGCCTCCAAAAATGTTAACAGTAAATTTAAATTAATTCAGATTATTAGGAAAGGAGGTTATGGTTAATTGACTGATTATATCTAATAGTAGGCTAGCATATATCTCATACATGGATCGCCAACTCTCTAAAAATTAAAATTAATAGATTGCATTTAGAATAAAAGCTCTACTGAACAGTATACTTATTTGGTGATTCTGAAAACCCTTAGAACCCTTAGTGCTTCAAGGATACCAGTGAGAATCACTTAGGTCTATATAGGCTGGAATAAATCATTTAAATGCCTTAAAGTGAGAGTTTTTCATTTAAACTAGGTATGTAATATATACAATCACACATTCACATGTAGACCATTTCTCTGGGGATTTGGGTTTCCAAAATTGATTTGACAACATGCAGGCACTTCTCTACAGTAATATCCTAAATAGGGTATTTGGCACACATCAGGCCAACATGCAGACATTTATCTATCTCTTTTGGACACCTCATTGACACACACAGGGTGCAGGCAGAGATTCGTCAAGTGTATCAAGCAGTATCTGGAAAGTTGGATCCCAAGGAGGTGAACACGGTCATATCATTTACTAAGCCAAGTTCACATGGAAAGTCCTGCCATCGAGATGAACCTATTGAGAGTTTAAAAACTGTTCAGTTTACCTATCCTCTATCCTCCCCTTAATCTCCAGTTATGCAGGCCCCAGGCTGGAGCACAGGTCTTGCCTTGGATAAAAATTCTTTCCTCCCTCCCTCCTTTATTTTCTTCCTTCCTGTATTTCCTTCCTTCCTTATTTTCCGTTTCTTTCTCTTTTCTTTCTCCACTGCTGCGTCAACATTTCACATCTCAAAGCATTCCATGTATATTAAACCTTCATCGTCTATATTATATATCATGTGCCTTTCATTTGAGGAATAAAGGATGCCTTATTTGACTTAGTATCTTCAGTAGCTACAGGACTCAGTAAATGTTTGGTGGTAAGAAATTGGTATGGGGCTCCCACTCTTTTGGTACATATTACACTAGGTTGCAATTATTTACATATCTAAATATATGTAAGAATCCTGTGTGTGATGGAAAAAAATGAATGTCCCCATTTTTCAGATGAGGAAACTGAGGCTTGGGGACATTTAAAGACTATCCTGAGTTTGCACAGGTAGTAAATGATGCACTAAATGCAAGCCCCTGGAGTTTCAGCCCAGTCCTTCCCACTTGTCCATTGCACCTTTCATGTAATTTAAGACAATGGAGAACAATTTCCTAACTTCTGTGTGTTGTAACAGATGTTGGTAGGATCTTCAAACTTGAGTTGGAGGAATGGCAAATTGTCTTCTTTCTTGCCTTAACCATTGAATAAAAGCAACTGTTGATTCAGACATACCATGGGGCAAAAGAGCATGTGGGCATGTGCTGCTATTGCAGAAACACTCTTTACACAGACCATATCAGTTAGCTATTGCCATATCACAAGCCACCCCAAAGCTCAGTGGCTGGAAACAATAAGCGTGTATTATTGCTTACAAAACTATTGATCGGCGGGGTGGTACTTCTGGGTTCACTGGGCTCTCTCGTGAGCCTATGGTCAGCTTCAGGTTGGGTAAGCAATTCTGCTCATCTTCCCTGAATGCTCGCTCTCCCAGGTTCCTGGGCAGACTGGCTCTAGATTGATCTTGGACGATCTTAGCTGGACTAATTGGGCTCTCCCCTGCATGATCTCTCATTTTCCAGCAGGTTAGCCCAGATTTCTTCACACACAGTGATGAGGTTCTGAGAGGAACAGGCAGAAGTGTGCAAGATCTCTTAATGTCTAGGCTTGGAAATGGTGTAACATTACTACCACTGTGTTCTGTTGGCTAAAGCGAGTCACAAGCCATCCCAGATACATGGGCTGTGGAATGGTCTCCACCTCTTGATGGGAGTAGCTGCAAAGTCAGTGCAAACAGGGTGCAAGAGGAAGATATGGAGGATTAGGGCCATCTTTGCGGTCAAGCCACATGCAAACATGGCCCCCATTTCCAGGACCCTGGAACCTCCTGACCCTCCAGTTGTGCAAGATTTATCAAAGGGTCACACTCCCCAAGAGGAACGGCTGAGTCTCTTCTCAGAGCTTTTTGCAGGCTAAGTAAAGTACCTCATTTCGATTTTAAAAAATGTTTTAAGAGGGAAAATATAAGAATGTCAAGGAGAACTGCAATTCATTTTCTGAAAATTAATTGGGTTTAGAGAACAGAAGGAATGAAAATTTTGACCATTAGAATTTATCGTGATTAAAAAAAAAGAATTTATCGTGATAGAGATCGTTGTTTAATATTTGAAAGCCTATAACTTGCCATGAAGAATATATATACGACACAGAGCAGGATACAGGTTTATCTGGAACAGTCTGCTGCTGAGGAATTTCTTTTTGTCATCCCCTACCCCCCCAGTCAGATGCTGCTTTGAAAGGCTGTCCATGTGCCTGGATCTCTGCTCAATCATTTACCCTAGGAGTTTGGATCCTGACTTTAAGGTGATAGATTCCTGAATCTGAGACTGCCTGCATTTTTACAAAGTTAAAAACAAAAAACACGACCACACAGTCTTTCAGATACACGAGGGCACGTTGAATTTCAACAAACTTCCACGCAGTAAACTTCAGTTTGATATAACCAAGAACTTGCTGCCCACGTATGGCTTATGGGAATAGATGCTGAACTCTAAGACAAGACCTTCATCCCAGCCCCCAGCATGTGGGATAGATAGCCAAGGACACATCCGCCTCCCATGGACAGGATTTAGGGAGAGCCGTCGCTGATAGTAAGTAGCCCATTGCTACCAGAGGGAACGTGCAAAGAAGTTCTACTGATTATGAAGGAAGGCGTCTCAGAGGCGCTAGGCACTTTCTCTACTGCTCATTGTCAAAGCTCCTGTTTTTAAACATCACGCAGGAATGTTTTATTGTCCCTCATCTCTGGAGTTGAACTTAAGCTGTTTCCTATAGTTCATACAAGACTCGTGTCCGAAGGAAAGGATCTGTCACTTGTAACAGAGCCTCTAAACTCCAAATCTCTTGCCTTGCAAGGATGGCCACCACACGGGGCCTGCCCAGAAAGGAATATGGCCACGGCAGGGCTGGCCATGGCAGGCCAGACAGAGGAGGAAGAAAGTATTTGGAAATAAAAGACAAAGGAAAGGCTATCCACTTGAGAGGAGGCAAAATCTCCATATCTAAAAGCAACCAGTGAGAGGGAAATGTGTTTAAAATTGTTTTGAAAGTTTCATTAGGGGGCACGTGGGTGGCTCAGTCGGTTAAGCGTCTGCCTTCGGCTCATGTCATGATTCCAGGGTCCTGGGATCGAGCCCCGCATCAGGCTCCCTGCTCGGCGGGAAGCCTGCTTCTCCCTCTCCCACTCCCCCTGCTTCTGTTCCCTCTCTCGCTGTGTCTCTCTCTGTCAAATAAATAAATAAAATCTTTAAAAAAAAAAAAAAGAAAGTTTTATTAGTATATATACCACTTTAACTAGAAAGAGGTATTTGGCATTGGTACGTTCTGATATTTCAGGGATTTTCTGTAAGTGCTTTGAATAACTCTCAGAAGCTGAGCTAGGCTGGTAGATCCTTGTTAAACTCTCAGAATGCTATGTCCAGACTATTTCCCCCATGACTTGAATATTTAATATTCTGTAAAAATTCTAAGTATGCTCCCTGCTCTGTTACTGGCCCTATGAAAGCTAGGCCATCCCTTGCACTTCGCATTTGTTGGGGGGGTGAGGGGGGAGTGGGGTCACATCACCTTTGCCAGTACTTGCCCACGTGCGGCTGCCTGGCGGGTTGGAGCCATCCAGTCACAGGACTGTATTCACTGAACAGACGTTCCCAGTGCCCCGCCCTCAGCCGCCTCTGAAAGGCATGTGTCCGGTCACTGGCCCGGAACCTTAGTGGCAGCCTCGTTCACTACCCTCCTTTCTCCGTGTATGTGTTCAAACGTCTACTAGCGCTTACATGGCGAGCGCGGTATTAGGTGCAAGGCACAGCCTCCACCGTGAAGGAGATTCGGATCTTGAGGGAGTATTCGCTCACCCCAACTCCACTCAACTCAACCATGGGACCTGCTGGGCTCCGTGCTTGAGTGCCAACCCCCAAATCCTGAAATTATGGGAAAAGTATGTCTCTGTTAGTCATAGATCTGCCTATCTTCAAGTCCATTTGTTTACAGTTCATTTATATAATGAGTTCAGAAAATTATTTTTAAACTAAGATTAAACTCTATTTTTGTGGTTTTCTTTTAAGGTATTGGTGTGTTAGTTACAGGCTGTCCCCCACACAGGGCAACCAGATAGCTCAACCACCAACTGTGACCCATTATTCCTGGAGTTAGCAAGGTGAAGAGCCAAGATGAACGGATTCCAGACTTTAATATTCAAGCAAGAATAAATAGACCATTATGCTTCCTTTGCTAAACTGAATATAGAGAATTTTATGGTCAAAACCACTGTCAATTGTATTTCCCTTTTTTCCTTCTTTTCTTTTTCTTTCTTTCTTTCTTTTTTTTTTTGACGTCAAGGAATTTTTAGTGAAGCGTTGTTTTCATCTCTTTCTGAATCCAAGTGAAATCCACATCTTTTGCATGTTTCCTGCATTACAGTTTTATTGTGTGCGTGGAAATCAATATTCTAGAAACGTGCACAAGTGCACACATTAAAATGAACATGACTTCATTTATTTCCATGATTAGACATTCAAATAAAAGTGCTTGGGTGTCTGTTTTCATATTCATAGGTCGAGATCCGTACATCAGAGGTATTTGTATAAGTGACACTTTTATTACATTCATTTCATTTGCAATATGATAGTGGATCATAAATATGTTACTTTTATGCCACCAAATCTGATTTGTAGCACTTGGCCCTCACAAGGAGAATACTTGATATTTTATGGAGCACCTTGCGTCCAAGAAGCGCTTTGCAGACATCAGGCCCGGTTCTCCCAGGTGTGTAAGTCACCCTTGTGACCCTTTGGATGCCCCACCTGCTTTATCGGCCTGCTGGCTCATGCTTCCGGGGGTGGAGAGTGGTTCGTGAATGCCCTGCAGGCCCGGAGATGGTGATGAGACCTTTAATTTCTGGAAGAAAGAGGCTCAGGTGAGCTCTGTGTTGCACACAAAGGCCCTGATGGCTGACCAAACTCCACACTGAGTCACATGTTCACCTTGTCCTTCACAAGGCAGCTTTTGAGCCCCCACTGGGGGCCAGACACTGTATTGGGCCCTGAGGAAAGAGAGACAAAATATGACCTTTGCCTTCTAGGTATTCAGGCTGGGAGGTGAGGGCTGTGTGGAATGGTAATGGGGCTTGGAATGGGGCTCTGATGCAGAGGTGACAGTATGTGTCCCCTCCATCCCATTCCCCATGCCTTCCCAGGGACGCACTGTGCCTGAAAGCAGCCTGTCCATGCCCAGATCCGTCACAGGTGTGTTGGTGTGCCTGCCAGCCAGCATCACCTCCGTGGGGCTGGAAGAGGAAGCCGGCCACCAGCAGCACCGGCTGCCTTTGGGGCCAAGCATCAGTTGTACAGCCCAGACCACCACCCCCCAGGCTCCCCACCCACCTTCCCATCCGTCCTCTCAACGCACCTCCCCTTTCTCCAGCATCAGCCTTCCCATCCTGGATCGGCACCCCCGCCCCTGCGTGCACACACCAATAATACACATACAGCGTCCTTCTCGGCACTCACCGTGTGGTGGGATCGCGAGTGTGCGTGACATGCCAGAGCACACCTCCCTTCAGAGGGAAGGCCCCAGGGCCAGGTGTTCTGAGTTCAGATCCCCACTACGTCATTTACAGGATGCACGGCCTTGGGCAGGCGAGCGAGCTTTCTGTGCCTCGATTTTCTCGTCTGCAAAACAGGCATAATAAGGATACTTCCCTCTCAGGTTGTTGAATGGCCGAATATGAACAGAAGTTGCCGTTGCTGCTCGGTAGCTAATGAGCATTTCCAGTATGAGAACACCACTCCAGTGTGAGTCACAGCACACAGCATAATAGCGACGCCGGTATTGTTATTGTATGATTACTGCCTGTCTCTCCCCGGAAGTGAGTTCCACAGCAGCAGCGACCGTCTGTGTGGCTCAGCGTCGCTTCATCCCCGCAGCAGATGGTACATACTAGATGCTCAAAAAATCCGAAGGAGTGAATGGACAGACAACGAAGGAACAAACGCATCCATCTGCTCGTTTGGGGCCGCTCCCGGGCGGCTTCCTCAGAAACATCACTGCCACTTGCAGCCGTGAGCTTCACAGTGAAGTCCACAAACCCGCCGTGTTCCGGTCCACCATTTCCACGTGGGAGGGCCTGAAATTCTCCCTCCTGTATGACCAGCCTGCAGAAGCCTTTGCAGTAGACGCACCGCTTCCCACCTAGCGGGGCGTCCACACGTCTCTGGGAGGGGGCTGCTGCCTTCGGGGAGCCTCCGAGAGGGGCCGGGTCCCCTGGGATGGTGGTGGAGCCCCGGCCCCCTGGCAGCACCTGTGTCACCCCCTGCCCCACGCTGGTCCCCTGCAAGGGGGCAAGCTCCTGCCCTGCCCCAGATGCTGCTGGCCGTGAGTCCCCCGCGGCTGGACCGAGCCGCCGTACCCAGGCCCTTGTGGTGTCCCACGCCTGGCCCAGGTACCGCGTCTGCCATCCACGGCCGTTTGCAGCCGTTGAGCAAAGCAGTTGTTGAAGCCATGTGTTTGGAACACTCATCCATCTGCTTCTGACCCTTTACGTAATTGGGGCGTTATCACGGGGGGGGGGGGGGGGGGGGCATGGCATCCTGCCATTGCTGAGGAGTCCCGATAGTCCCAGGAGTCCTTTGATCGTGGAGACAGTAGGAGAGGCGCTCTGCCTTGGGAGGGCAGGCGCTGTCTGGAAGGGAGCCCGAGGTGACACACTGGTCCCCTGGCAGCCAGTCAGCTGCTAAGTGTGCTTGGAGTTTGGGCCTCAAAGCACAGAAGATGGAGCTCTGGCTTTACAGCTGTTAGTTTTGCAAATGGTGGGTGCTGTCTGCACAATCCAACCGAGGGCCCCCACTCAGTGCCCTGCTTCATACGGCTCACCGGGGTCCCCTTCCCGCCTGACCTCACCTGTCCCTTTCTGGCTTGGCGTAGATGCTCAGTGGGGGGGGCGTTCCCACCTCACAGGTAACCTCTGGGGCTGTGTTTTCTCACATGAGTTTTCCAGGTAATTTTCCAGGCGGCTGCGGGTGGATGGGGGACAGAGAAGCAGAACGCTTAGAAGTGCGGACTCAGGCCCTCCAGACCTGCCTGGGGATGGGATTCTGGGTAATGGTGTGCGTGCATGCGGTTCCTCCCTCTGCTTTTCTGTTACATCCCACTGAAATCTTGGCTTGACCACTTTCAGACGGGGATCTTGGGCCTCTAGCTTTGGGAGTATAGAAGTGGAATTTTAAAGCCTACCTCATCTGGTTCACTGTGGAACTTAGGGAATTAGAATTCTTCTATTGCTTATGGTGATGGCTGGCCCTTGCCAAACAATCAATAAGTGGTATTACTATTACTGCTGTGTTAAGTGGTCAAAGGTGCCATCTTGGTTTCTGATTCTGGTCGGAGCAATTCCTAGCGTTCAGTGGCTTGTGGCCTCCCTCAGGGGTCTGGGTTTTTGTTTTTCTGATGGTAAGGTATAATTCACATAGCATAACATTCATCCCTTTAAAGTAGTCAGTTCAGTGGTTTGTAGTATGTTCACGAGGTTCTACAGCCATTACCACTGTCTAATTCTAGAACATTTTCATCATTTCATCTCCCTGCAAAGAAACCCCATGCTCATTAGCAGTCACTTCCTATCTTCCACGCGCCGCAGCCCTTGGCGACCACCAGTCTGCCTTCTGTCTATGAATCTGCTTTCTCTGAACATCCCACAAGTAGAATCTTTTGTGACTGGCTTCTTGCACGGAGCATGATGTTGTCAGGGTTCCTCCATGTTGTCACGTGTGTAGTACTTCACTCCTTGTGTGGCCAAGACTGTTCCATTGCGTGGATACGCCACATTTGGGTATCCATTCATCAGTTGGTGGGCATGTGGGTTATTTCCACTTTGGGGCTATTCTGAATATTGCCACTGGGAACACGGGTGTACACGTTCTACATGAACATTTATTTTCTGTTCTCTTGGGTGGACCCAGGAATGGGATTGCTGGCTCATATGGTAACTCTATGTTTAACTCTTCAAGGAACTGCCAGACAGTTTTCCTCGGGGCTCTATTCTAGAAGGACCCTCACTGCTTACATACAACTTTTGTGTTAACTAACAAAGAGGGTCATGCACAGGAGCCAGGAAAGGAGGGGTCAGCTAACGTGTGCTGAGAACCCCCAGTGCTCTCACACAGGCTTCTGGCCACAGCCTCCCCTCACGGACCCAGACTCTGTCCTAGAGGAGAGCCACCGGGGCATCTCTGCGACCATGCACTTCCCTCTTCCACTCTCACGGTCCCTCCTTTGCTGACTGTGTTCTTTGCTTTCTAACTGCTTTCGACCATATGCTGCCCTCACCCCACGTCCTGCCTCTGCTAGGAATGGTCTGGGCACTTGGCCAATCTGCCCTGGAAAGGAATACGTTGGAGGCTTGAGTTACTTCACGCTGTCTTTGCCCGCTCACCTTAGATCTGAAAGTGTTCTGAGCCAAAGAACAGTGTCACTTCAGAGTCCTAGGGGGAGAAAATCATCTGGAGAGGTATTGTTTTCTTCTCAAACATGTCCGCTCCCTTAGGAATGAGTGAGTCCAAGGGAAGAAAGCACTTGGCAACTGTGTAGACCTTCTTTGGTCTATCTGATGCTCAGTTTGTTCATCTGTAAAATGAGTTTAAAATTACCTACCTGATAAGGGGATTAAGTGAGATACTGTGGACACAGTTCCCAGTACAATGCTTAAGATACTCAAGAAACGTGAATATTCTCACAGACCGCCCTCCCGCCTGGTCAGGTGTCAGTGACTTACACAGACACTGGGTTTGTTCACTACCATGTATTCCCAGCTATTTCCTTGCACCTTCCTGCCCTCCCCATGCCTGCCTTTTACTCTGCCCTCAGCTCCTGCCCTGGATAGAGCCTCGGGATCCTCGCAGTGTAGACCCAGGGAGCTGCAAGTTCTCAGATCAACCCTGGGTGCTCTCAGGAAGGCAACGCAGGCCAAATCCTCTTAGGGCAGATCGGATTATGACCTGGGTCATTTTGCAACACAGATTCCCGGGTCATGGAGGTGTCATACACGGCCAGGTGGCATCCAGCCTGGCAACCCCTGGGTCCCCAGGACAGGCTTGCGTGGTCTAGTTTTACCTGTTGGCCTCTCTGGGTTTCAGTTTCCTTCCCCAGGAGATCCTCACCAGGGGCCAGAGCTTTGCATTACACTCAATTTGAAGTCATCTGAGAGCTCTGTGCTGTGAGGGGAAGCATGGGCTTCCACCGCCCCGAGCCCAGGGGCCTGACTCTGCCTGGCACCAAGCTCAGCAGAGGCAAAGACACACACCTACTGAGGGGCCAGTGGGCTGGATGAGATGCAGAGTCGAGCAGTTACAGATAACTAAGCGAATATTGAATGGACAAGTCGTTTTTCAGGCCATGGGCTCATGATGCATAAATTGTTATTTTAAAGTAACTTTTTAGGGGCGCCTGGGTGGCTCAGTCGGTTAAGCATGTGCCTTCGGTTCAGGTCATGATCCCGGGGTCCTGGGATCGAGCCCTGCATCGAGCTCCCTGCTCAATGGAGAGCCTGCTTCCCCCTCTCCCTCTACCTGCTGCTCCCCCTGCTTGTGCTCTCTCTCTCTGTCAAATAAATAAAATCTTTAAAGAAAATAAAAACTAAAATAAAAATAACTTTTTATAACAGTAGTATTTTTTAAAGATTTTATTTATTTATTTGAGAGAGAGAGAATGAGAGACAGAGAGCATGAGATGGAGGAGGGTCAGAGGGAGAAGCAGACTCCCCGCCGAGCAGGGAGCCCGATGCGGGACTCGATCCTGGGACTCCAGGATCATGACCTGAGCCGAAGGCAGTCGCTTAACCAACTGAGCCACCCAGGCGCCCCCATCCCGTCAGCTTTAAGATGAATCTCTTCAAAAGTGTCAGTTAATTCGGAAAACTAAGAAACAACAAAAACCAGAAGGCTTAGCCAGGAATCACGAATTAATGACGCAACAAAGGTTTTATTCAGCAATGTGTCTCCCAGGCCGAAGTGGTTCCCTTGTAATGCCTCGTGAGCCATCCCCTCTGCAACCAGGGGGAATGTGCTTGGAAAAAGCATCTCTTTGAGGACCAGTCCACATAGAAAGCCCAAGCAAACAGAGGCTCTCAGCCTTCTGGGTGAGCCTCACCTCTCTTTAAGAGTGGGTTGGCAGGGCGCCTGGGTGGCTCAGTCATTAAGCGTCTGCCTTCGGCTCAGGTCGTGATCCCAGGGTCCTGGGATCGAGTCCCACATCGGGCGCCCTCCTCGGAGGGAAGCCTGCTCTCCCTCTCCCACTCCTGCCGCTTGTGTTCCTGCTCTTGCTATCTCTGTCTCTGTCAAATAAATAAATAAAATCTTAAAAAAAAAAAAAAAAAAGAGTGGGTTGGCAGGTGCACACGCAGAAAGGCAAACCTTTCTCTCTGCCTGGCCCTTCTGGCCACCAAACCTCTCTTCTTGGGAGATGTCTTTATGGCACCTTTTCCCACTGTTCCTGTTCCAAGTGTCAAGTGAGACCAGGCAGCATCAGGAAATGGAAACTTCCAGCTCAGGCAGTGCAGCCCCGGCCACTAGTGACCCCTGATTTGCCTTCTCTCTCCTTTCCAGCTGTCAGGAATGATAGGAACAAGAAGAAGAAGGAGCCTTCGAAGCAGGAATGCACGGAAAGCTATGAAATGACGGCTGAGCTGGACGATCTCACAGAGAAGATCCGCAAAGCCCACCAGGAAACCTTCCCCTCCCTCTGCCAGCTGGGTAAATACACCACGGTAAGAGACGCTTCCAAGCCAGGCTGCGGGCCCTCGCGTCCAGGCCTGCTCCCTTCTTCCCTGTCCCTTGGCCCCGGACCCGGAGGGGGCACCCACCCACATTTGGCCCAGGACATATGTGTGGGCTGAGTGGGGCTCCGCAGTGGCCATCTCCCTCCACGTGGCAGTCTTCGGACAGTCCCTAAGTAGGATGGCTGTTTCCTCCGATCCACTCAGGCATGCGTGTGTTCACTCAAGAACCACAAACTGAGCACTCATTATGCGCCAGGCCATGTGCAAGGCGCTGGTGGCGTGAGTGAATAAGCTAAGGTTGCTGCTCGCAAGGATGTACAGTCTGGTGAGGGAGATACGTGAAACCAGTGAGGTGTTTCAGGAGTCATGACAGACACGTGTACAGAGCCCAGTGGAGACCTGGAGGGTACGCGGGGCAGTGTTTTCAAAACACCCATCCAGATGTAAGGTCCAACCGACATTATGGGGGCCCTCCCCTGGGCCAGAGTCCCGCTTGAGAGAGGAGGTCAAACCCCTGAGCCAGGGCTGGGAAAAACACAGGCGTGACTCCTTCCTGGGGAGGCAGGAGGTCCTGCCGTGCTCCCCAGAGCTCCATGAGAAATGGCTTTCACCACGGGTAGAAATAAAGAGAAGGTAGGAGAGAGAAAATGTGGGATCAAGGGTTGGTGGTGTATGTTGACTGGTCTGGGATATGTTGCTGGAGACACATGAGGTACTTCAATTTTTTAAACTGGTTTTTGCATGTATTATGTCCGCTGACATCAATTCGCTGTGGGTGGCACACAGTAGGCACTCAGTACATCTTGAATGAATGAATGAATGAATGACTATAACTAGAATGCTATTCTGGCCTCCTTAAGTAGCTTATGTTGCTTGCCTAAGATGCTGGTAAACGTACCTTTAAAATAATCCAAATTACCACATTGGCTGGTTTGGTGCCTTGCGTGCTAGAAAAAGAATAGGATGAAAGCTCCTGAAGATTCAGAGACAAAGTGTTGATGCCAAAAGGAGGAGGACAGTGAGCGCCGGGGCTGGGAAGCTGCTGGGGAAGGGGGGGCGGTGCTTGCCTGCAGGCTCTGACTCAGTTGGTTTGGTGGTGCTGGGGGGCGGGGCTGAGGAGGTGGGGGGCATTTCTAACAAGCTTCCTGGTCATGCCACTGAGGCTGGGCAGCAGACTGCACTTACGGAGCAGGCGCCGTGACCTGGACTTTGAGTAGCCAGACCCAGGATGACCTTCTGGGGCCCAGCCAGGCCCTTGGTGTCAAGGAGAACAAGAGACATGGGCGTGCTTCCCCCACCCATGTGGGAAGCTGTTGACCTACCCTGCCAGGCTGAGGGGAGGGCTTGCTTCAGTGGACAGGCCCCCACTGAGCTTGGTAACCACTAGCCCAGAGCAGAACAAGGCTGGACACCATAAAGGAGCTTTTATTTTAACCCAGAAGGTAAAGCAGGTCTGTGAACCAAGAGGCGGTGGAGGGTAATGCCTTTTATCAAGAGCATGGGCGCTAGAGGCAGATGAACATGTTTTAACTCCTGCTCAGCCACCAATCAGCCAGGTGACTGAGTGCAAGTTATTAACTTTGCCCAGCCTCCTTTTTCCCATCTGTAGAATGGGGATGATATAAAATGGTTAGACAAATTAAACAATTCATGAGAAGCTTCTGTGATGGGACCTGGAAATACCTACACGACAGTGATGTGGCAGGTGCACCATCCACCACGTATCCGTTCACTTGGTGTGAACTGATACTCCGGGGGCCTGGCCCCGTGCCAGGTGCATCAGACACTCTGGAGACGTAAGATGATTAATAACCAGTGCCAAGGAGCTTATCATTTATTCCTTTTAGAAATACTTATGATTGCCACCTGTTCCAGGCACTGTTTGGGGCTAAGTATCAAGGCACATGCATCCTGACCTAAGAAATCAGGAGATCAACTGTGAGGATGGGCCCAGGGGAAAGGACAGAAAGAGGTGAGGGGAAGGGTGGGACTGTGTTGGGAGTGAGTGGGAAGTGAGAAACAGCTTTGCAGGGGCGCCTGGGGCGCTCAGTCAGTTAAGTGTCTGACTCTTGATTGCAGCTCCGGTCATGATCTCAGGGTCGTGAGATCAAGCCCCGCGTCAGGCTCTTCACTCAGTGGAGGTGGGGAGTCTGCCTGAGATTCTTTCTCTCCGCCTCCTTCTCCCCTCCCCCTGCACTCGCTCTCTCTAAAATAAATAAATCTTTAAAAAAGGGAAGGAGAAAGAAAGGAAGAAAGAAAATAAGAGAAAGAAAAGGAAAGAAAGAAAGAAAAGAAAAAAGAAAGCCTTGCAGTCTTAAACACTGACTGAGGAATTTGTGTTTTAATCTGTAAATACTGGAGAGCAAGAGACAGTTTGCAATCAGGAGTCTTTATTATTGTAATCACCGTTATTATTACAGCTAGTATTTATTGAGCATTTACTGTGTACCAGGGACCATTCTAAATATTCATTCTTTGACTCCCTACAAGGACGTTATAAAGCGGGTGTTGTTGCTTCCATATTACAGATGCGTAAACTGGGGTGTGGAAAAGCCAAATAACGTGCCCCATGTCTCATAGCCAGTAAGTGGAACTTGAACATGAACAGTCTGAGTCCAGGGACAGCCCTTTCAGCCACACCATACCCAGGATACATCAAGGGGGTGGTTGACAAGGCAGAATGGAAGCAGGAGACATTGGGCATCTGGTTAGTAGGGCAGGACTGTTATCCAGGACTAAATCAAACCGGGAGCTCCAGAAAGGCAGAGTCAAAGAGAACAGTCAAAGTAGGGAGGGCTTCCTGGAAGTGGAAGCTTTGGAGCCAGGTCATGAGGTGAGACACATTTTATGACAATCCCTGGGATCATTTGCTACGGTATCAGGGGTCTCCTCTCCTCTTCCCCAGGTGGGGCTTCCTTAGTGTGGCCGAGGCATTCCGCCAGGCCCTGACTCACCTGGTAACCAGATGAAATGGTGTCCACTCTACTCCAGGGGAGGGCTGGGCAAACCCAAGGCATAGCCTTGCGTCCACCTAGCATGCACACCCTGGTGTGGCCTGACTTCCTACAGGGCCTGGGACCAAAATGCTCCTTCAGGACGGACCTCCCCCTGTTAGTCAACACAGCTCCTTCCCACCCCAAAAGGCAGCCAGGGATTCTGGCCAGCCTCACCGGGGCCTCTACTGCCCTCTCTTCCCCCAGCCATCCCTCGGAACCCGGTAGCCTCTCCTTTTGGATTGTCATTATACCACAGGGCTGATTCCATCTGTCTCTAGGCCAGTGAGGCTGCCTGCCCAGCCCTCCCAGAGAATGCAGCAGGGACTGGCTGGGCCCCACCCGTTCCGTGGCTCACACTGCAAGTCCCGAGGACCTGACCTGGGGACTTTCGCTGGCTGCCAGAGCTGCTTGGCTCATGTGTGGGGCACTGATACTCCTGGGGGAGCCCCCACCCAAGGACAAAAAGAAGCTGGTGGGTGAATGGCCCAGCTTCGTTGCCCCTGCAGAGGATACCTCCTCTCAACCATTTCCTAGGGGGGCCCCAGCAAGAGGAACCCAGGTGCCCACAGGGATGGTCTTTCCTGGCTGCCTTCCCTTCCAAGACCTCCTCCCCACCCCTCCTCCAGGGCTTCCTGGGACCTCTTCCCTTCTTGCACCTCTTCGCGCGTGCGCGCTGGTGCACGCACATGTGAGTGGGGGAGGGGCAAAAGGAGAGAATCTCCAGCAGACTCCCCACTAAGCATGGAGCTCGATGTGGGGCTCGATCTCGCGACCCATGACATCATGACCTGAGCTGAAACCAAGAGTCAGACATTTAACAGACTGCGCCACGCAGGCGCCCCTATCTGCGCCTCTTTTGCTCCAACAGGGAACATGGAGATAGAGTTTTCACTCTCTGGAGGATGATCCTCAGCTATAGGGCAGCCGACCTCCTTCCAGAAGCACACTGCCCATTTGTGGGATGGAGGCGGCTCTGATACAGTCTCTCATCTGGTTTTTCTCTTTATTTCTACTCTGTATACAGATCTAGCTGTTTTTATTGTAAGCAACTTGAAATCCTTTCTGGAAGTAGGTGGGGGTATAAATAAATAACGGCAGCCAGAACACATTCTCAGCAAGCTCTTAGTTCCGAGTTGAGCTTTTTTTTTTTTTTAAATAGAGCTTTTTTTAGACAGGCAGTTGCTTCCACTGCAAGGAAACTTCCTGCCATCTTCACTAGCCTGGCCTCCCTGTCATATGCCTTTGGAATAAGTGGGCAGAGAGGAATTAAAAAGGCAGCTAGCCGCCCACCTACAGACTTTTGAAGAGTAGTTCCCTTTTCTTTTCTAGTTAGGGTAGATCTGGGACACATGGCCCAGCCCGCGGAGACAGCAAGACTGGGTGGGGAAGCAGGAACGTATCCCCCACGGCCCTCCACACCCAGGCCTGGGCAGGGCGCTCACCTCCAAACTTCAGCGCTAGACTCTGTGGGAAGGGTCCTAACCAGTGACCTCCAGGTTGGCAACCAGGAGGCGTGGGAGTGGTATTCCACAGGGAAAGTGGAAAGCAAGGCAGCGGCTATTTACAGATGAGTCTCCAAAACAGAATGAAGCAGCAAACCAGAGGAAGCAGCATCCCAGCTCTGAGGATATTTACTCTGCTTCCGGATGTCACACCCCAGCAACTGCATCGTTTGGGTTTGGGGGCTTCATAGACCTAGGGTCAAATCCTAAATCCTGCCTGTGCTACTTAAGATTGCATGACCTGGGACTTGTCAGAGGAGCCACGGCCCCCTGCTCTGTAGTATGGGGTTTGCGTGGTACCCACGTCTTGGGGTTTCTGGAAGGGTTAAGTGAAACAACTGTGTCAGAGCTCCTTGTACAGTTTCTGGTGGAGAGATGTACAAAATGGGCAGGTCTCCTCTTGGTTGTGCTATGAACACCGTGTCGTTTTTTCCCGCCACGCTCACAGGTTCTGGAAAAGTAAAGTGGGCAGGTGGGCAAGCGAGGCAAGTCTCCAGGCAGCGCGACCCCAGCCTGGGCTGTTCGCTCCCGCATCCCGCTGCTCTGCCGTGTGCGGGCTCTTCATCATTTTGCAAAGCTTGATGGGACATAAGCTGCCCTCTGAGGGGCTTGTGAAGTTGAGCTATGGAGATTTAAGGAGCCCTTAATCTACTCAGAAAAATGACCACCAACAGAATCATTAAACCTCCAAAAGACTTACCAGGAAACGAGTGCTTTGCTTTAGAAAAGGAAGGATATTGTGAGCAGTTCCGGCCATTGCGGACTTGGCTTTCATTCTAGAAAACTAACACTGGGATCAGCCAGAGAATCAGAACCTGACACTCAGGAGGTCGGCCTCCCAGGAGAGACACACCTGGTGGCAGGGGGCGGGGGTGGGGGGTGGGGGGGCGTCATGAGGCCTGAGTTCTAATCTCCACTCTTCCGCCTCCCAGTTGGCTGACCTTGAACCGGTTCTTATCTTTTGTGATAAGAGCCTGTTTCCTGCCAGTAAACATACCTGCCCTGCCTGTATCATATAGACTGTTCTTTTCATTTTCCAACACACATTTTCTGTATCCCTACTGTATTCATCTGCTCATGCTGCCATCACAAAGTACCACAGACCAGGTGGCTTCAGTCAACAGCAATTTATTGTCTCACGGGTCCGGAAGCCGGAAGCCCAGTATGAAGCTGTCAGTAGGGCCGTGCTCTCTCTGGTGGCTCTAGGGAAGAATCCTTCCTTGCCTCTTCTAGCTTCTGATGTTGGGGGCAATTATTGGCACTCCTCGGCTTGTGGAAGCGTGGTTCCAATCCTCTGTCGTCACATGGCCTTCTCCTATGTGTTTCTGTGTCATCCTCTCTCCACTCATGTCCGTCTCTGTCCAGATTTCCCTTTATAAGGGCACAAGTCATATTAAAATGAGTCCTGCCTAATGACCTCATTTTAAGTTGATAATCTGTGGTAAGACCCCATTTCCAAATAAGGTCACGTTCTGAAGTTACTGGGGATTAGGACCTCAACATATCTTTTGCAGTGGCGGTGGGGGGATGGGTACAAGATTCAACCCATAACACCTGCTGAGCGCGGAATTGGAGTGCACGGACATTTACCCTTCCATGCTTGCAGCTCTTCTGTGAAGTCGGGCTGAAAATCAAATGTTGTCACATGTTTTGTGAGCTTTTAGAAGCCTCTGGCAGTACACATCACAAGTCTTCGGCTTTTAGTGAAAAATGCCCTCTAGGCACTGGGCTACGTTCCTCTGTTCTTACTGGGTGGTGGAAAAAGGAAAAGACCTTTTCGGTCAAGGGAAGAGCATGAGCATGGCATGGAGTTTGGCAGAGGAGGGACTGGACGCAGAGCCCAAGGAGATAGGTCAGGGCTAGCTGGTGGGGCCTTTGTGAGCTGGCATAAGGTATGTGAACATTAGCCACAGAGAGCCAAGTGAGGTTTCTAGACAGGAGAGGCAGTGCCAAGAGGGTGAGCCCTGGCTGCCCTGTGCCTGGCCAGAGGCTTTGGCAGGTGAGCAGGGCAGGGCTTTGCCTCATTCTTAGAGGTGCCCACGGAGTTGCCATCAGTGGTCTTTCAGAGCAGCTGAGACCACCCCAAAATCTAGCATCTCCTGGACATCCTCTGGAACACTGATCTACACCTTCCAGCTGGTATATTCCAAAGGCTATCCCCCTGCACTCCGGCCAAGGTCCCTGAATCTCTGAGATCACCAGCAATGAAGGGGCTGCAGCTGTCCAGAGGGGCCCTTCCAGTCTCATGTATTGGTCCCAGAATCTTAGGCAATGGGGGTGCAAAAACATTACCTTCAGGGATATTGTGCTTGCTTTAGGCATGGGGGCCCCAGCACACTTTAAACATTACCTTCAGGGATATTGTGCTTGCTTCTAGCCAGACTTCCCGGAAACTCTTGGAGAGGTCCTTCGAGACCCTTGTTACTTCCCCCTTCCCTTGCCCATGGCCCATTGCTCAGAACCCTCTCCATCCATGGGCTGCTCCATGCCTTTAAGACGGTGCCTGTCTTTCCAGCCATAGTTGCAGGATGGCTGCCCAGCTGCCTTTCCCCACCTGTTGGAAGCCTCCGGTTCTACGGAGAATGCTAAAAGTGTGCTGGGGCCCCCCATGCCTCCCTCCTCCCACTGATGGACGGACCCCAGCTGGTAAATTCCTAAGGCCATGTTGTCACAGTGCCTGGATACATGTTTGTTGACCACAGAGAGATGCTGGCCTGGCACATAATGTTCTCTTCATAATGATGCCGGGGATCACGAGATGCCCCAGGAGCGAGAGGGTAGGCGACAGGGTGTAATGGCGGGGAGTGTGGCCACCGCGGCTGCACCACCTCCTGTGAATCCTGTGCCCTCACCTCACAGCTGAGCGTCTTGCACGACTGACTGCCCTTCTCTGGGCCTCAGCCTCCACCCCAGCCAGATGGGAGGAGAACAGCCCCTCCCAGCGGAGGGTGCCATGAGAATTCGAGGGAGCTGGTTGCAAAGCCCTCAGAAGGGGGCCTGCCCCCTGGGATTGTGGCCCAGACACGTGTGCCACGAGACATGGAACGTGGATGACAGGAGCGGTCTGCAGACACGACTCTGAAAGGGCATCAGCCTGTCCAGGTGGTCGAGGGGCAGATTCAGGCCTAGGGAAGGAGGCACCCGGCAGATGCACCCAGGATTCCCTGGGAAACCCAACCCCTTATTGTTGGGAAGAGTTTGGGTTTCCTCCCTAGCTGAAAAGGAGCCACGAGCAGCCCTGTTTCAACCACTGTAGTATCCAGCAGCTGCCACAGACAGGAACTTCAAAATCACCCATGATTCCGTCTCCATTTATGGGTCTTGTTCCACAAGTAAGGCAGTCGGAAAAGGGAATCCCCTTTGCATCACAAAAATGGCCAATATCACTGGATTTCCTAGCGCGGTTGGGCTGTGCTGCCCCGAACGGCGGCCCCGGGGTGGAGCCCTCCCGGGGCCCCCACCACACTGCACCGTGGGAAGGCGGAGTGGGGCGCCCGCCTGGAGAGGGGCTCCCACCCCCTGAGGAGGAGCGGGGGAGGGAGGGCGAGAGTTTGAGGAGGGCCTGCCTCTCCCCCATGGCCGTCCTGCTCCTCAGCCCTCAGCCACCCCAGCCTCTCACTGTCTTTCTCCCTCAGTCTCAGAAGTGCTGCCGAAAACCCACACTTCCCTCCGTGCGCCCCGAGCCCGCCTCCATTACCAACCCAAACAAGCAGAGCTGTCCGTTTGCTGCAGCTAGTGGATAATATATAAGCCATTTTAAACCTCATGCCTATGAATCGAGCAACCAGGATAATAAAACACCAGGTTATTTTGTGTTTTATTAACTGCCTCTTCCCTTCGGTTTGCATAATAGTGAGTTAGATTTACATGCCATTAAGACGGCTGTGCATTATTTTTAATAGAAGGTACGACAGGCTTCTCTCTCGCAGCCCAATGTGTGATGAAGTAACCTCATATGATGCAGATGGAGGTTTCATTCACACTCGCTGGGTCGGGCCAATGTCTTTTTTTCCAGATGGATACTCCATTGTAAAATGATTTCCCGCCGTAAGCTCGCCTCTCTGTCCCTCTCTTCCGTGTCATCTTCCTACAAACGGGATAAACTGCCTATTAAATTTAATTACAGCCCGAATGGCCGCACATCTTGATCTTCTGTTCCCCAGAGTGTACTGTATTCCACCAAGGTCCTTGAGGAAGGAATACAATCAATCTGGAGGAGGCATGCCCACCTTCTGCAGAGGGTGCTGCGGGAGGCGCCGATGGCACCCACCTTTTGAAGGCCTTCTGTGGCATCCCTTCTGCAAACTCCTTTCCGGCTTTCCTCCCCAGCATTCAAAATGAAAGCTAGTTTTATAGACTCTCCAGGCTGATTTTCACTGAGGTGAGGAACTAAAGCTATGCGTCTGGGATGCACAGTTCCCTTTGCTGAGCTGTTTACATTTGTCAGAGGCCGAAACACCAGGCCCCAGGAACCTCGCCTTTCACTCACTGGGTGGTTGGGCTCTGCCCACCTCCAGAGGCAGCAGAGACCTCCTGAGCAGGCCTAGACCACAGCAGGGAGAGCCTCATCCTAAGAATAGTCGTCGTCCTGAGACATCTGGAATCAAGCAAGGACTTGGGGAAACTTCATTCCTCATCAATTCATTGAACAAATACTTATTGAGCCCCTGCATGTAGGTGGACGGAACAGCCCGTGCAAAGACCCGGAGGCAGGTGCATGCCCACTTGTTCACAGATGGCAAGAGACCCGTGAGGCTGGGCTGGAGTGAGCTGGGGGCGAGTGGGAAGACAGGGAGCCAGAGAGTAGCGGCCGGATCTGGGAGGGCCTCGCAGGCCTTTGGTCTGAGATGAGAAATCATTGGCGATGTTGAGCAGTATGGTGATTTGCTCTGACTTTTGTTTTAAAGGGATCCCTATATTCCTTTGATAAGAATAGACTGGAAGGCGGCCAGAGTGGAATGAGGGAAACCAGTGAGGAGGCTGTTGCAGTAATCCAGGCAGGTGGTGATGGTGGCTCAGACCAGGAGGGTGGTGTTGGCGGCGGGACCTCCTCTCTAACTCCTAACAGTTTTTTGGAGGGAGGATGTGACATTGTCAGACCTAAACTCTCTCAGCTATAACTGTTCATCAGTCCGAATTCTTCCTGCTATGAGCGAGAGGAACCCAAACTCAAATAACTTAGACTTTTTCCAAAAAGTCATGGTGTGGATCAGGCATGGCTGGATCCAGCATTTCAGTATCATCAGGACAGAACCACTCTCCCTCTCTCTTTCCATGACTCACCTCAGCTTTCCTCTGAGTTGGCTTCATTTTTAAGAAGGCCTTCTCCACCTGGTAGCCCCGGAAAACTTCTGGCAGCCCACACTGATGGCTTTGCTTCTCCAGTTGTTCCATCCAAAGTCTCAGACATGAGCTTCACGGGCCTGCTGTCAGGCACCTGCTCTTTTCTGAACCGATCCCTGTGGCCAGGAGGAGGGCCTGTTGTGATTAAGCAGACCAGAGTCAAGTGTCCTCCCTGCATTCAAGGGAGTTAGGCAGCCCCACCCAAACCCCAAGGGCTCAGAGGGAGGGAGGGTGCAGTTCTCCAAAGGATTCCAGAGGCAGGAGAGAAGGATGGCAAAAAGGCAAGAATACAAGATAGTCATTCAACTGCATTCACACCAGAGATTCTGCTCTGGAGATTAGAGAAAGAGAAAAAAGAAAACAAAAACCCCCCCAAAAAACCACTTTCTTGGGTATGCTGTAGTCTAGTCCTCGCCACAAGCTGAGACCTTCAGTAATTTCTGGCAAGTTCTTAGTGGCGTCCTATTTCCTGTGTGTACTGTGAGCATCCTCCTTACTGATTAAATGAGGAAAGCTAGTTTGAGGCTTGTAATGGGCCATGGAGTGGGGACCCGAATGGGGACTTTGCTGGCCATGCTCCCTCTGCTCATGGGGACAGAGGAGAAGATGACCACTGCTGTTGTCGGAACCCTGTGGCGGTGCCGTGGGCAAGTAGGGGTGCTGAGGAAAGAGATCCAACACTGACTAAACCCCTAGAACACACCAGGCACCATTTGTACCCTGGGATCCCACTTCATCTCCCCCGCAGCCTTTGAGGGCAGGTGGCACATATCCCTCTTTACAAATGGGGAGACTGAGGCATTGCTTACTGTAGGGCACCCCTGTCAGCTGGATCAGGTCGACCTGGGACCCACTTGCAGCCGCTCGATGGCAAGTTAGCTCGCGTCGCTGAGATGGACTTTCCGCGTCTTAGGCTGCAGCTAAGAAGAGCTAGCCGGGTCTGGGCTGGGTGGGGCTGGGTGAGGTCCTGAGCCCGGCCGGATAGGGCCTGCCGTGGCAAGTCCCAGACAGCAGCAGGCGCTTTCCCTGCCAGGCTGGAAGCGTGTCTGGTGTGCTCGGCTGTCACACCCCAGCCCCTGTCTGCGTGCCCGCGGGTCAAGAAACCTTCATGGAACAGAGGGAAGAGAGAGGGGACGAATGAGTGAGTGAATGAAAGAATGCAAATGGATGAGGAGATCCGGCCAGTAGGTGGCGGCAGGTGGACTGAAATCTGCTAATGTCACAGGGGTGCCGAGGAAGGGTTCCCCCTGATTGATTCTCTGGCTCCCAGAAGCTAAGGGCTCCTGCGGCAACCTGGGCTTCCGGGTCCAGGATAAAAGCCGCTGACCGGCGAGAGGGCCGGGCCCTCCCTGGAGGAGCGGCTGTGTTAGCCCCGCAGGGGGCTGCGCTGTCCCGCTGCGTCATCCCGCTGCCCGTGTCCCGGGGCCGCCCGGCGTTGGGACCAGGGGCACCCAAGAAACATGCAGGTGACCATTCCAGCTCTGGGGTCGCCTAGAGACTCCGTACTCCGTGCTGTCATTGTAGCCTTTTGTTTTCATTCACACTGTCCCTTTCTTACCCTTTATCTTTGCTATGAACAATTGTGAACGTAATGTGGAAGCGGAGAGAATAGACTAGCGGACGCCAGGATCGCTCCCCAGCCGGTCCTTTTTCTTCCTCCCGCGGCTATCACACTCTCTCCCCGTCATATATTCTTTGGAAGTAAATTACAAATGTGTTATTTGGCCTGTAAATATGTTGATGTTCTCAATGAATGATAGGAACTTCCGCCAACACTGAGAACAGCAATGTTTTCATTACAGAAAATTCACATCACAAACACCTTAATATCTCACATTCCCACTTCTCTCACATGTGTCAGTTTCTTTAGTTTATTTGAATCAGAATTCAGATAAGGTTTACACCTTGTAACTGTAAGTCTCCTTTTTTTTTTTTAGTCCCCTCCTGTGCCTCTCTCCCTACTGATCTGCTCTCTCTCCCTATAGTTTTGCTATTTTCAGAATGTCCTATAAATTGGGTCGTTCTGTGTGCAGGCTTTCATGTCTGCCACCTTTCACTTGGCATGATGCTTCTGAGGCTCATCCATGTTGTGGGCTGTGTCTGTGATCCCTTTGCTGTTACTCTTGGCCAGCATTTCGTTGCACAGGGTGCCACGGATTTATCCATTTACAGGTTAATAAGCATTTAGGTTGAGTTGCTTTTAGTCTATAGGTTTCTCTTTCCATTTCTTGTTATGCCCTTGCAATGTATTTGTTGAAGAGACCCAATTCATTGGTTTGATGGAGGCTCTAGCCTTCTGGATGGCGACAGTTGCATCCCCCATGGTGTAGCTTACCATGTTCCTCTGTCTCTTGGATTTCCTGCAGTTCGATCTAGAAGCTCACTCTCATTCTGCTTTGACCATTTCATAGGTGCGGGGGTGTGATTCCATAACATGGCCTCTTCTTAAGATTTTAGCAACCACTGATGGCCAGTGCCTAGAGCCAGTAATTCATCAGGGCTCTAATATGGTGACTCCTCATGCCATCATTTCTTCATGTATTAGCTGGAGTAATCACATAAAGAGAAACCCCCTTTATCTGCTACTTGACGATCCAGTGGTTCAGGGATATGATATTGAGCATTTTTAAAAGAATCCAAGCTAAACACCCAGCCACCCCAATAGGAAGCTCCCTGGTCATTTTCGTAGAAAATGCACCGAGTTCCTCATCTTCTGTCGAGCTTTTCAGAAACTACCCCTGACAGTGTTTTCTCTCCCTCTTAGAATTCCAGTGCTGACCACCGAGTCCGACTGGACCTGGGCCTCTGGGACAAATTCAGTGAACTGGCCACCAAGTGCATTATTAAGATTGTGGAGTTTGCTAAACGTCTGCCAGGCTTCACCGGCTTGACCATTGCAGACCAAATCACCCTGCTGAAGGCTGCCTGCCTGGACATTCTGGTATGTGCTCTTCTGAACTCTTAGTTGGGGATTGGGTTGGGGGGTGCGGATGGAAATGCTTTGAAGACCTCCAGAGGCTTTGGTCTCCCCAGCCTCTCCTCCTGCCACTTCCATTGCACACTGAACCCCATCCTCCCTGCCTGAATCTCGGTTCCACCGCCAGAGGCTCAGAGACCCCCTGGGTTGGGCAGAACCTCCTCTCTTCTCGACGTGGTGTGGGAACCCCCACTGCATGACCTTGGGGAAGGACCTAGCCTGTCTCGGTCACAGGCTTGCTTGCTCCCCAAAAACCCCTTCTTGTGGGCCAGTCCTGTAAATCTCTGAAAGGCCGTCAGGCTTCTCCAGGCTAAACCCACTGGAGGTGGCTCATGGTGCCCTGGTTCTGTCCTCTGACCTCACACCAGCTCTATCAGTGGCCTCAGGAAAATCACTTCCTTTCATAGACTTCAGTGTCTCCATCTGTGCAAACGTAATGGATCCCTGCTGCCTCTTTCCCCTCTTCTGTTCTCACGCTGTGGCTTCTAGGGCCCTAGAGAGGGTAAGGATGCTGTCACACCTTGTCCTCTGTGGGTCTACTGGCTGGATGCCTTCCCTCCCTCTCCCTGGTGGGGACTTCAGGGATGGTGTGATTAATTCTGTCTGGGTTGGTTTCCTTGGGTGGGGAAGCAGCTCCCATTAGAGGTGACAGGGATGTACCCTGCCTCGGGGTGGGGGGTTGGTGTATACTGATGGGCCTCTGGAGGAAGTGGGAGGGGAAGCTGGCCCCCAGCAGTGCATCAGAAAATAAGGTAAAATTGGCTTTTGTGGTGCTTTAAAAGTGTAGATTTTTCTTTTTATTACATCTTTCATAGCTTTGGGTATAAACAATTCTGCAAAGCAAATATAGTTACCCACTGTAATTAAACACACAGTCCTGCTCAGGAGGAGAGGACCCCATATGAGGCAGTTGTGCAGGGAGCTTGAATGTTTATGTGTCTTTCTGCTCACTGGTTGGATCTTAGGAGGAGTGGCAATGAGTTACTCAGTAACCTACAAGTGCCAGGGATCCTGAGAATATAAATGGTATTTTTTCATCTCATAAAATCAGAGGGTCTGGGATGAACCCAGGGACATTGAGAAAAATGAAACCTCAAAGCAGCATTCACCTGTCACCTACCCACACCCTATAGCATCTACAAACATCAGCTCATTTGAGCCTCACACAGCTCAGTGAGCTGGCTGGGGATGGAGAGTCAGCCCATTTTACAGATGAGGAGCTGGAGACTGGTGAGTCACCTGGGTCAGGTGAATGCTGGAACCAAACCCCAAGACCCACATCTTTCTATTCCAGAAGCCATGAGAGGATTAGAAGCATAAACAGGGGATGGTGTTAGGTGGGCCCTGGGCAGAGAACCAGCCAGGCCATCAGATATTAATAGAGGCCCCCTGAGCAAATCAATAACAATGTTAATAATGAGCTACTGGAATAATTCACAACAAAGCCTGGGCTTCCTTATCCTTTCTCACAAGTGCTTAGCACTCAGGTGAATTTCACCTAAGCCTCAAGACACCCCCAAGATATGAGTAGAGACTGGAGTTATCAGCACATGGTGAATGGTGCCCCGGAGGCCTAGAGTGGCTGAGGGAGCTGTGAGGTGGCCCCAGGAGGTTGGTGTCTGCACCAGGCTGTATGGTGGAATTCTGACTCCTTGCATCACGCAGCCACCCAGCAGGGCCTGGAGCCTTCATGACGTTTGGGATCTGACTTTGGTTCTTTGCTTGTTTCTTAGTCCTCCTCTTGTCTGGCTGTCAAGTGGTGACAGTGTGGGATTCCTTCAACTCCAGCCCTTTGGGAAAGACAAAATGAGAAGGAGGCTTTGAGATCCTCCAGGGAAGCATCTTGTTTCCACAACACCCCATGCTTTCAGGGTCAGGGTGTTTAGATCCCCCCTTAAAATCTCCTTGCCACCTCCGGCTGTCTTTCCACATCCCGAACTTACAGTGCAACCCAAGCACTCCTCTGGTTTGCCCATGGATCTAAGAAGCAGCCCTTAGCCCCTTGGTGGAATGGGGTAGAACAGGAACCAATTTCTGTGACCTTGGTCAAGTTAGTTAACCTCTCCCAGTCTCAGTTTACCTATCTATCCAACAGGAATATAAATCAGTAAGGCATTAACTAAAGTAATTCTTTAAATGGGCTTAAATACAGTCGTGGGTATAAACATGGAACATGTAGTAGATGCTTAGGCAGTGGTGTTGAGATCAGGGACACAGCTGTCATAAGCATCCTCGGACAATTCCGGACCCTGAGACAGGAGTCAGGAAACTCTGTCAACCACTGTGTTCTGGCTTCATAGGCTTGAGGGGCTGGGGCTGGGATGCAATAGGCACAGGAGGAAAAAACTCTACTCGGGGAAGGGCAGAGACCTCCAGTCATATGAAATGTAGCAGAAGGAGTACTTATTTGGCCCCAGATAAGAGCTCATTTCCAAGAATTTGTAGCAAAGGCAATTAATCACAAGAGCCTGAAAAATGCACAGCTTCAAAGAGCATCTTTTGGATGAGAATATCAATTGGCTGAGCCATTTAGAAGAATCTTCTTATCAAAGCCATTGATGTATGGATAGAGTGAGACAGACAGACCCAAAGGACAGACAGACACAGGCTGAAGTTGTTGTCAGCCCCTAGAAAGGACAGTTAGAGTTGTCCCAAGGGTCGGCAGCTCTGGCCCAGCACCTCGCATTCACAGCCACCAACGCGTCGTGTTGCATGTGCCCTGAGACAGGCCTTTGTTCCCGTGCGCACGGCTGCCTGCTGGGGCTGGCACTGTGATGGCAAGTTACGGTCCGAGGGGAGAGCATGCCCTTCACCTTTGCTCCCTCCACACCACCCTCCAGAAGGATTTCCGGTCCCGGTGTCTGTCTGGTGAGGACCCCTTGGTGTGGAGTCCCCAGCCAGGCTTCCCTCAGAGCCGGGAACCGGCTGCGAGCTTCACGATTTCCCACAGGGGTCAAGTAGCCAAAAGGTCTCTCTCAAGATGGGCCAAATCTTCAAAACCATTGTGCATAGAAGTTTACGTTCCGTCCCTCACCCCAGAGCTGTGGCACCCTAGGTTTGTGGTCAGGACAAGAAAGGGAGCCCCCGAGAGTGGTCCCCTCACCTGGGCTCACGGTCTCCTCCTTGCTTACTCCCCTTTATCTTCCCTATCCTGTTTCTTCTCCTCCTCCCCCTCAGCTGTCTCTTCTCTGCAGGTAACTAGGATCAAGTCTCTCTCAACTTAAAAATCATAAAAAACAACCCTTGGGGCTGTCTGACCTTCTGTTTGCTCTCCCCTGCTCCTCCCTGCTGACCCCCTTCCCTCTCCACTCTCCCTTTTACAAATACTCACTGAGGACCCGCCGTGTGCCAGGAGCTATTCTAGGCTCTGGGAAGACACAGCAGTGAAAGTGAAGCCAGACAAAAATGCCTACCCTCATGGAGCTGCCCTTCCACTGGGGATAGATGGATAATAAGCAGATGAATAGGCAGGGTCTTACGGGCCACAAAGAAAAATAGGGGCAGGATCCAGTCCAGGAGCATGACTGAGGTGGGCATGGCTTGGTTTCTGTCACATGTTTAGGGAAGCAGGTGGCCTTTGAAGAGACCTGAATGAAAAGTATAGCTGGAACAGTAAAAGACAGTCGTCAGGGAGGTGTACAAGGGAGGGCGACCTGGAGAGTGTAGTTCAAAGGCCCTGGGGCAGGTAGGCTCTGCAGGCTGAGGAATAGTGAGGAGGTGAATGTGCCCGGAGGTGAGCAGGAGGGCCTGGGCCTGAGAGGACGTGGGCGCAAGATCACAGGTAGATTTTCCATCCTCGGTGTCAGGAGGACTCACTGGGCTTGACTGGAGGTGTGTGCCACGGTCAGGCTTTTCTTTTCACCGTTCATTTGTCTCATGCAGCGTGCATAAATATTGGTTGAGGGAAGAAGTCACACACACAGTCATTGGGCACTTCCTGTGTGGGGGCATTTGATGGCAGGGAGGAGAGGCGAGGCCTTGACCTTCCAGACTCTGCAGTCTGGCCCTGTCGCCCACCCTGGGCTGCTCCCACCTTTACCACAGGCCTGTCTCCCAGGCACCAGCGCGGCCCCGCACCCATCCAGCTCCCCCTGGCTCGCCCAGGGCTTGACGGAAGTCACACGTGTGGGCTCTGAAGCCAGCTTGCCTGGGCTCCGAACCCGGTGCTGCTGCTTACTAGCTGTGCTAGTTGGGAAAACTCCTCCCCCTCTCTCAGCCTCAGTTTCCCCCTACTGAAAACGAAGGTGATCACAGAAGCTTCCTTTTTAGGGTCTGGAGAGAATGAAATGACTAGTCCACAGGGGGTGTGGACAGAGTGTGGCACATAGTAGGCTTCAGTCACCTCGCATTTTATGAGGCCCCCCTGCGCCCTCCAGGGATTTTGTTTACTCCATCTTGCAGACGACGCAGCCACAGCCCAAGTGGAAGCCAGAGGCCCAGAGGGCTCCCGCAGGGGGTTATTTTATCTAGATGCCCTCCCCCCCCTTTCTCCCTGGCCAATTCCTCCTCTCAGCTGAAATGCCACCCCCTCAGAACAGCCTTTCCTGACCGGCCACCCAGTTCCTAGCCGCTCCCCCCGCCCCCGTCTCTCTCGCTGTGCCGAACACACACATGGTCACAGAACTGTGTCACCGTGTCTTCTGCGCCTGACTGGCAGCTCGGCGCGGGCCGGGGGCTGGGGGTGGTCGCTGGGGCAGGGGCCAGGCGCACCGGAGGCCTTCAGGGACTATTCGGGAATGAATGGATGAGCAAACGAATGAGCGATCAAAATTGGAATTCCAGAATATGGGCCGCCCTGGGAGTGCTGCATCTGGGTGGGTTCCAGCGGGAGGTAGCGGGGGGCCTTCCCTGCAGGCCACTCGGGGCCCTCCTGGGTTCTGGTGACGCGGAAACCTTGCTCTGGTGACGCAGACATGACTGCCCTGGGTGGCTTCACAGCATGATTCGTGGCTCCTGGGGTTCTGGGGACCGCGTGGCTCTGCAGCCGTGGGGGGCCGTCCCCCTGTGAGCCCGTCCTGCCCCTGCCGGAGGCTCAGCGGAGACCAGACCCAGCTTGAAGAGGAGCGGGCTCTGCCTCGGAGCCCACAGCCTCAGTTCAGGCTGCAGTCATGAGGGGTCCCATGTCTCTGAAACCCAGCCTCCTCACCCCTGGGTGCGGAGTGGTTGCCCTGGTTGTCACCGGAAGTCACCAGGAGGCAGCCCGTGTAGGGGTTAAGGGGACGCGGGCTCTAGAGCCAGACTCCCTGGGTTCAAATCCCAGCTCTGCCATGTGGAAGCTGTGTGAACTGGGGAGGGTATGTGACCTCCCTGAGCCTCAGTTACCTGCTCAGTGAGATGGGTAGAAGAGTAGCTCCTCGCTCATAAGGCTGTCGGGATGATTAATTAGGTTAATGCAGGTGTAACACTTAGCACAGTACCTGGCACATAGTCAGTGCTCCTTCAAATTAGCGATCATCACCAGTATCAGTGATGAGTAAGCCCCAGATTGTCCCTGTGAGCACTTTAGTACCAAGGACGTGTGTGTACACACACACACACGCGCACACACACACGTGCTGGAGCTGTGCTGTCCGGTAGGATAGCCACAAGCCGCCCGTGGCTGCTGAGGGCCTAGAATGTGGTTGGTCTGACATGCTGTCCCCGTAAAATAAACAATTTCAAACGCTTAACATGCCCAACGTCTCCATAATTTTTTTATATTGATCACGTGTTGAAACAAAAATATTTTGAATATATTAGGTTAAATAAAAATATGTTATTACACTTAATTGCACCCACTTCTCTCAACACGTGAGAACCACGGCTCCCAGAGGGCCGGTGTGGCCGCCAGCAGGGGGCGCACGCTCCCGGTGCGGGCGCTGCCTCCTCGGGGAAGGTGCGCGGCCGCAGGCTCGCGGGGCTCTGTGGGTGTCACTGCTGTTACCCTCACCACTTCCCCATTCCCACGAGCGCCGGAGGATCGTCAGATCGGATCAGGATCTGCCCACGACTTGCCAGATACAATTAGTGCACAGACTGAGATGCATGAGTAATTTGAGCTTTGCTCCTTTGCCTCGGAACTCAGAAATCCCCGGCGGCCCCCTCGGGGGGTTACGAGGTGGGAGAGATTCCGATGAGGGAATCCGCTTCGTTAATAATTGAACACATCTTCATTAGCCACCTGCTGTGTGGACTCCGCTGCCCCAGATGCTAGAGATAGGGCGGGGTAGCATGTCAGAGGAAGAGCAGGCCCCGGCTCATCTTCGGGGGGACGGGGGGCAGTGGTCGGCAGGCTCAGAGGGCCGGCGCCGTGGCGCGGCCTGGAATACTACCCGGCGGTGAAAAAGAACCGTGGCTTCATGCACTCCCGCGGGAATCTCCGCTATGACGCGGGGTACAGGAACGCCGGACACAGGAGAGAATGTGCTGTGCGATTCCGTTTACCTCAGGTTCAAGAACAGGCAGAACTAGTCTGCAGGAATCGAGGTCGAAATAATGGTTATCTGGGGGAGGCGATGGATTGGATCAGGAGGGGCCAGGGGAGCCTGGGCGAGCTGCAACTATTTGTGTCTTGATCTGGGGGGTGGTTACACAGGTGTAGACCTGGGGGGAAATGGAGTCAGCTGTACACTTGAGCCGTGGGCACAGCTCAAGGCCAGTACGTTGGGCTCATTATCTACTGCCACGTATCAAGTTGCCATGAAACTTAGCGCTGTTAAGCAATGAACGTTACTATCTCACAGGGCCCCGTGGGTTAGGAGCTGACGGAGCTGCGTGCTTCTGGGTCGGGGTCGCTCAAAAGCTTGCAGGCAAGACACTGGCCGGGGCTTCATCCTCCAAAGGCTTATGGGGCTGGAAGAGCTGCTTCCAGGGGGCTCCTCACAGGTGCCTGGCAAGCTAGTGCTGGTTGTTGGGAGGAGGGCTCAGCTCCTTGCCACATGGACCTTTCCATGTTGTGTCAACCAGCTTCCCCCAAAATGAGATTTAAGAGAGTCGAGAAGGAGGAGTCCACGGTGCCTCGCCTCTTATGACTTACTCTCCAGAGTCACACCCGTTGCTTCCCCTGGATTCTGTGTTAGAATCAAGTCACTGGGTCCTGCCCACACTCAAGGGGAGGGGAATAAAGCTTTACTCCTTAAATGGAGTAGAAGCAAAGAATTTGTGGCCTATTTTAAAACCACTGCACGTGCTATACCTCAATTTTAAAATAATTTTATTTCATATTTTTAAAAAATTGGGTGATAGGATAGAAAGTAATGGGTTTTAGGAAGTGTGCTCACTGTGCTTTCTGAGGAGGTGACATTTGAACTGAGCTCTGAGGAGGAAGAATCGTGAAGATCAAGGGAAAAGCATCAAAAGCAGAGGGAACAGCAGGTGCAAACGCTTTGCTATGACATTGAGTTGCTAGAGATTCAGAAAGACCAACATGGCCAGAAGTTAAGGAGCAAGGGGAAAGGAGGAGCCGTGATGGGACAGGTAGAGGCCATGGAGGAAGAAATGTGAATGTTACGGATCGAAAACAGCTCGAAGCCACTGGAGGCATTTTAGCAAGGGCAAGGTCCCCTCTGCTGGAGATTTTGAACAGCGTGGTCTGGCTGCAGGAGCAGGAGTGGAGGGCCAGACTCAGCAGAGAAGAGGTGATGGCTTGGATTAGGGGGGTCACGGGGACATGGAGAGAAGGGGGCAGGTCTCGGTCTCTGTCCCTGGGCTCCCACATGCTCAGATCCTCCCGGGGGGCGCCCCCCAGGCAGTGGAGCGCCACTCAGTTGTCCTTGCTGAAGTCAGGAAGGCTGAGGGTCCTTCTCCCTCTGAGGAGCGTCAGGTTTGCCCATCGGCAATCCCACTGCCATCCAGCAGGGCCCTCCTTGCGTGAGCCAGCCTCGCCTGGGCTATTTTTACCCAGCTCGCAGGGCCTGCGTGCTCCCCTGTCCAGATGCAATACCCCCGTTTCAAACAAAGGGCGTTTTAAGACTGGTGAAGCACTTGGTAGTTGCCACTGGTGTTTGACCTGAACGAGCTGAAACTCCCTGGCCCCTCTCCAGAGGCGGGCCTGGCCGCATCCTTGCAGACGCTGTCTGCTGCCCACTGGGCCCAGCCTGGGCAGGGAGGGAGCACGGGCTTCCCTGAGCAAAGAAGACATTGACCATTCTCCCATCTCAGGCCATGTGCCTTCCCCTCTGGGCAGCCCATTAATACTTGGTTTGGGTTTTGAACTTTCTAGGGAGAGAGGCAACAGAATATAGTTTAAATGCTTCATTAAAATCCAAATATTTTCCAACTTTTGAGGAGGGGCACCTTTCAGACTAGAATCATTCAAAAGAGACATTTGTGCGCTCCGGTGTGGACTTGGATTTCCAAGTGAGCTGTTGACAGCTTGCGAATGCCTAAATCTTGGTCTTCCATTCCTTTCCAGCAAATCCTGGTTTCTTTCCTTCTCGCAGGGACAGATCTAGTGCACTCACTTCTTGGCAGCATGCTACAGCTGCAATGACTTATTTAGTACCTATTTGATTCCAAACTGGAAATGCGTCTGGAGATTTTGAGCCCATAAATACCGAGCATCTGACTCTGCCGTCACATGACACCTCCCTACGCAGGCATATTTCCTCATGATCCTCCAGGTGGTTGAGGGGGGACATGGGCTGGGGGCTAGGAGTCCTGTGGTCTGTCCTGGCACCATTGCTTTGGTGATCTTGGGCGCTGTACTTTACCTCCCAGGGCTTTCAGGGAAACTAAGGTTTATAAGCAGGGACCTCTCGGTTCCTTTGGTGCTCGGACATCGGGAATGGCTTTGTAGCCCCTCAGCTACCAAGATGAAGTGCAACAGGCCAGCCGATCAGGGACCCAGAGGAAATGGCGGGATGGGCTCAGAGAGGTCCCTGGGCAAATATCTGAGAGACCAAAACGGCCACCCATCCAATGAAGAGGCATCTTTGTAATGTTTCCGTAACTACTCACATTCGGTTGCTTTCCAGTTCACTGGGCCACTTGATCACATACTAGGAATATTAAGTTTGAGGATGTGTCCTGATTTAGATCATGCCCCCTCATCTGAAGTGAAGTTTGCCAATTTTCCATTTCCAAGCCACAGGCCGTGCACTCCTATATACCAGTAGGTCACTGTGCAGAAGTGTTCAGTTTGTGCACTGCACAAAGGCACTGAGCCAAGGAGACAAATGAGGCTAAGATGTCCTTTCACCTTAGGCAGCGGGGTGTGGAGAGTGGCGGGAAGAGGAAGGGGGCAGCTGTGAAGCAGAGGTTAAGAGCACAGCATAGTGGGGTGCTTAAGTGCTAGGGACAGATCGCCTGAAGCAGATCATGCCACCTAGCATTATGTGACCTAGGACAAGCTCTTTGCATTTGTTTCCCTATCTGTAAAATGGGATAACAGTAGTACCTAACTCATGAGTTGATAGGAGAATTAAGTAATGTGTTAAATCCTTAGCACAGTACCTGGCGTGTAGTCACTGATGAATAAAACAGTAGTTCTTACACATTAGAGGTGGGAGTGCTCATCATTCCCCCTTCTCCTCTCAGGAGATGTTCTTCTAACCAAGAAGACATTGGAGTTGAGCTTTTTTTTTTTTATCAGCAGGTGTCCCATGGTCTCACTTTACAGGGCATCCTAATGCTCTTGTCCAAGTCCACACCAGAGTCCAGCATGTAGGAGGAGGGCTGGCTCCTGGTGCCCTGGCTTGGAGGTTCAGAGAACACCAGAGCAAGGACCCGAGAACAGGCGAGCTTTCCAGTGCGCTCCGGTGCCCGGCCCCTCAGCTCATGTGGTCACTCAGCCAGTCCGATGGGATGGTCTTCTGCAGGGGCAATGTCCTTGCCCCGAACCCCCGGCACGAAAAGATGTGACCTGGTTCTTGCAGTAGGAGTCCTGGTGGGAATATGGAGAGTGGGGAGGGGGCTCTTCTGCAGGGACGTCCCTCCTAGCTGGGAGTCCTGGGGCTTCGTCAGAGGGCCACCCCCTCCGCACATGGCCATGTCACGGGAAGATCACATCTGTCCTCCTCTATGTTGACCCTGAGGTGCACATTCATGGTGACCACACCCAAACTGAGCACAGGCATCTGGAAAAAACCGCTCCCTCAGCCTACCGGGTTATTCACTCCTGTCCAAGTGGAATACATTTCTCTCTCTGCTTCATGTGGCTCCAAGGCTTTTTTTAGAAGGAAAAGTCAAAGGTAGACACCTGGCCGGCAGCAAGGCCCCTCACGGTGGTCGGGACGGAAATATGCCTCTGGGTGGGTGAGTGCTCTGAATACATGGAGCCCCTTGCTGGCAGTGAGGGCTGAGAGGGCAGTGGGAACACCAGGCACACTGACTTGGTATCAACAGAGGGCGTTTTGGAGTTGGCCACGATGAGTGAGACCCAAAGCTGCAACTTCCTGGTAGCAGGTGTGGCCAGGGTGACCGGCAGAGTTTGATATCAAGGGCACGCCATTGGGAGACTGTGGCATCGTGGCCCAGGCTTCTTACCTACAGAAATCCCAGCCGTATTTCTGGGCTTAGTTGAAATGCTGCCTCTTGTCTGTGAATCTGCTCCTGATCGCCTTCTGGCTGTCAGAGCTCTCCTCCTTGCGGTGCCCAAGCACCCTGCGGTCGCACTGCTGCTCCTTGTATTCGAGTTGGCTGGGAAATGTGTGATCGGAGGCATCGTGCAAGAGGGAGCCTAACCTGGGTTGGCATCAAACCCAGCCACATGTTAACTGTGTGACGTGGGGCATATGGCTCAACCTTGCTGAGCTTCAGTGCCTCGTCTGTAAAATAGGAGTACCGTTCACTTTCCTGAAGTGTTTGAAAGCTTGAACGTAGGGCACGTGTAACACTTGACATATGCTAGGCATTTAGGAAGTGGTAGATAGTGCCTTTTTTTTTTTTCTTTTTGTAGACTGTAAGCTCTTAAAAAAAATCTTTTTCTTTTTATCCCCAGCACCTGGCACAGTGCCTGGGACATAAGTAGGTACTCAGTAAATGTTTATTTGAGTCAAATTAATTACTTTTAGCACAAATATTTCTCAGAATTTCTTGTGTCCTACTTATTATTCCCTAAATAATGTTAGCCCATGTTTTGGCTTCTATACTCTTTCAGAAAGTGAAAGAGGCGCAGAAGACATTCCACGTGCAGAAGCGGGGCAGTGTGCCTCGCGTGATGCAAGAGCTCCTTGGAAATCTGCGTCTTCTTTCCCTCCTAGATCTGCTTGGTGCTGTACGGGCAGGCTGGCTCTGATGACCCATCGAATATGTTTTTGTTTTTGGTTTTTTTCCTTCCAGATTCTTAGAATTTGCACCAGGTATACTCCAGAACAAGACACCATGACTTTTTCAGATGGCCTTACCCTAAATCGGACTCAGATGCACAATGCTGGATTTGGTCCTCTGACTGACCTTGTGTTCACCTTTGCCAACCAGCTCCTGCCTTTGGAAATGGATGACACAGAAACAGGCCTTCTCAGTGCCATCTGCTTAATCTGTGGAGGTACCAACTACCTAGAAAACCCTCATGAGACGCCATGAAGAACAACTTGTAATTTATGGGAAATTCCTATCTCCATTTTGGAGTAGTTCTGCATGGAGAAAGCCATGTGAATAAACAGCCAGGCATGCATGCTTGGAGATTGTTGCACTTTTCCATATTGTTGTAAATTGCTCTGAAACACCAAAATGCTATTTCTCCAATTGCTACCGGTTTTTTCCAAGGCAGGATCAGACTACTGTAAAATAAATTGCCTAAGGACGTTTTAATGATAATGCAAGGGACTTCCCTGTGCTGTTGGTGAATTTAGTGGCTGGGACTACAAGTCACTGGGTTGTCTCGCCCCCTCCCCACCCCTAACCCTTGAAGGACTGGGATAAAATATGGCTTTCTTCTTTGTACTGACCCCTATTGGCTCACAGGAGGTTGAATCGTAAGTGGTTAAAAAGGAATGGCTTTAATGACGGGGGCCTGTTTACCTTAAAACCATCCCAGCCGCTCAAGGTTTGTTTGAATTCAGTTCAGTAGTGACACCTCCTGGTCACAAGTGGTAATTGTCTCCCTAAGACAAAAGCTGCCAGGCATCAACATGAGCTTTTGACCAGCAAGAGGGCCATTTTCAAGTATCACGGCTTAGAGCAGTTGCATGACTCTTCAAACCTGTATATGTGACTGAATCATGGAATTAATGAAGTCATAATATACTAGGGCCAAGGACACAAGAAAGGAAAATGGGCAGCAGCCCTCTCGCCTGGCAAGTGCATAACTCTCTGTGTCCTGATCCCAATTAATACTTTATTCCTGCTATCTAGACCGCCAGGACCTTGAGGAACCAACAAAAGTAGATAAGCTACAAGAACCACTGCTGGAAGCACTAAAAATTTATATCCGAAAGAGACGACCCAGCAAGCCTCACATGTTTCCAAAGATCTTAATGAAAATCACAGATCTCCGCAGTATCAGTGCTAAAGGTATGTCTTTACAGTCTACGTTGTATTCATGAAGTGGTCCTGACTTTTTTTAAACTTGATGTTTTCATTCAGTGTGTTTGATAATAGCTGCTTTTTTGTTGTTATTGTTCTGGAATTTATTTCTCATGGAAATCAAAAGGAATAGTATTCACCCTTAAAAAAAAACCACCTCATATATATACAATGGAATATTATGCAGCCATCAAAAGGAACGAGATCTT